>NC_056727.1:194795894-195043394 GCF_019279795.1 Protopterus annectens
AGAGAAAGCTCTGATGTCAACAGAGACCAGGCTGAAGATCTGGAAGTTGACTGGAGTGAAAGCACAACAGTTCAAGCAATTACTCATGACTCTAGCACCTGAAGAAGGAGAGGAAATAGATGGAGCTGAAGAAGAAGAATGGCAGCACCTCAAAACAGCATGTGCAACAACTCCAGAACAGATATGTGGTCATGTCAGGTATGGAAGCAAAGTATATAAGAAAAGCTGGAGGAGGGATGCAAAAGTACATGACATCATCAAAAGAAACAAGGCGTGCAGGAAAAAGTGGAAGATAGAAAAGACAGACCAGGCTAGGAAGGAATAGTGGTTGGCTAACAAAGAAGCTAAGAGAGAGATGAGTTAAAATAGCAAAGAACAAGACATTACAGGCATTCTACCAACTTCTGGAAAGAGACTCAGTGGATGGCACAAAGAAACTCTATCAGATTGCAAGACAAAGGCAGAAAGATAAAGAAGATAATCAGACACCATTCATAAGGGACGCCAGCAATAACCTGCTCACCAGTCCATATGACATCAAAGGCAGATGGAAGGAGTCCTTCCAGCAGTTTCTGAATGAAAAAGACCTCACAGAAGCTGTACTGCCTCAGACATAGCCTACAATAAAAGAAAAGGAGGAGCCCACCATAGAAGAAGTAAGAACATCACTAAGGAAAATGAAGTCAGTTAAAGCAGCAGGCTCAGATTAGGTCACAGCAGATTTGATTAAGACATTGGGTGAGATAGGAGAGAAATGGATCCTGAAGGTACTCATAGCAGTATGGAGAGAAATATATATCCCAGATGACATGTGAATAAGCATAGTAGTGGCAGTGTTCAAGGACAAAGGGGACTTTCACATCTGTGGGAGGTATAGAGGTATCAAACTCCTATCACATTGCATGAAAGTTCTGGAGATAGTGATTGATAAATGAATATGCAGAGCAGTAGAAAGTAAGATGGGAAATAAACAGTCTGTATTCAGAACAGGATGCAGCACAATTGACCCAATGATTGTAGTGAGACAGATACTTGAGAAGAAGCTAGAAATGAGGAAAAGAGTTCAACTGCTCATTCCTAGGCATGGAGAAAGCATATGACAAGGTAACAATACAGGTGATTTGGTCAGTCCTGCGGTGGTTCAAATCCCAGAAACATTGGTAGCATTAGTGCAAGCTATGTATAAGGACCTAATGACTCAAGTATGAGCAGTATTTTTTTCTTACAGTGGTGGTCCCAGTGGGCATGGGCATGCATTACAGTTTAGCTCTGAGCTCACTACTGTTCATGCTAGTGATGGACTTCATTAGCAGACAGATCAGAGGGGACAGATCAACAAAATTGTTGTATGCAGATGATGTGGCATTACAGGCAAACTCTGAGCAAGAACTTCAGCAGAGGTTAGGAGAATGGAAAGCAAAACTGAATGCACATGGGATGAAGCTGAGTACAGATAAGACAGTCGCAATGGCAGCAAATTGGGGAAATTAGAAGAAGCTGAAAATTGAGATAGAAATGAAAATAGTGGAACATGTAAACAGATTCAAGTATCTAGGAGGGATGGTTGAGGAGAGGGAAATCTGAATGAGGAAGTCAAAGCTGGAAGCAGAGGGGCTGCATTCAAGTGACAGAGTGTCAGGGATAGTGTATGGCAGAAGAATGCCAAAGGAGCTGAAAAGTAAGGAGTACAACACAGTGATGTGACAAGTACTATGTTACAGAAACCTGAGCAGTAAAGGCAGAGAAGCTGTTAGAGGTGATGAAGTGCCTGAGATGAGTGGTAGAATGCACACTGTGGGTCAGATGAACAAATGACGATATAAGAGCAGAAGCCAAAGTAGCTGCAATTGCAGAAAAGGTCAAAGGGAACAGATTTTAGTGGTTCAGGCATATGTGCAGGAAAGAATAATACAGTCTGGTGAAGAAGAAGATTTGGGACTGACAGAAAGAAAGCAAGAGGAAACAAAAGGGATGGGTGGATTGTGTGAGAAAAAACCTGAGACAGTCAGGCATGAGTGTCAAAGAAGGTAGGAGAATGTCACTAAATAGGGAGAGATGTGAACAAGTGACACAACAACCCAACCCCATGTAGAAAATGGAAAAATGGGGTGATGATGATGATGTCACTAATTAACCTGTTTAGCGAGATGATGATCCTTGTTCAGCTCGTTTGTCACAAACTGGGCCTCTACATTCAGTAAGCCTACATGATCAATACATTTAAATGAATGTACACATATGCATAGATGATGTTTGCTGTAAAATAACTTCCAGATTTGTTAACGTCTTGAAAACTTATTCAGACTTAGGCTCATCAGGTGGCCAAGCTAGGCACCACTTTAGACGAAGAGAGTGAAACAAGAGTTGGAATTTTTTTTAATCAGAGCCATATACCCACAGCCCACATGCAAAGGCTGTGACCACATCATCTAACTATAACATGCATTTATGAAGAAGCTGCAGTGTAAAATATGTATAGAGGAAGTCAATTTTTAGCCAGATGTTCTTTCTGTCCACACTGCAATCACTCTCTCATTCTTCTACATTCTTTTATATGTTTCTTTCTCTCTGCTTTTTACTTCTTTCTCTTTTAGAACTAAGAGCAACATCCAGTGTTGATAACATTTCCACCTTTAGCCGCTAGTTTGCCTCAAGTTACCTCATTAACCTTGGCATTTTATTTCATTCGATTGTATGCATTTCATCATAAAGTGGAGCCCACCTCTTTCTCAGACATCCTGAATATCAGGTGCAGGATATACAAAGTACTGTACCGTACTATTCTTTGCTTATATTTGTGGTTTCTTTATATAGTCATGCACCTAACTTCTGGCCAGTCTAGTACACATATTGCAGATTACACAGGATTTTTTTTTTTTTATGTTTTGCCATAATGGCCAATAGTTTTTTCCCACACAGCTAACACAACTGCTCTGTTTCACTTCTCCACTTTAAACATTTGGCTGGTTAATTTTAAATCTCCCACGCACTGAGAAGGAATGGTTTGTCCCTTATGATAAGCGTAAGTTAACCATTGCCACCTTTACCACAGAAAAGTTACCAGTTACAGCTGCAGCCAAATTCCTTCTCTCAGTGCTGTACCTTTGAGAAAAAAAATCAATGCTCATATTATATGACTCATTATCATAGATAAAATAAAAATGCAGGTAATAAATAGATTACCCAGAATTCAGCCTGGTTAACAGCCCTTCTTAGTTCCAAGATGGTGGCATAGTTCCCCAAACTGCATTAATAGCCAGATTATTGACTATTGTAAAAGGTAATTAGTTATTTTGTATTTTGCATTGTAGTCTTTCCATTTCTAGTGAAGTTTGCATTTTTAGAAGGCTAAGAGGACAGAACAGACCCCCCCCCATTCCAGAATTCATCTCATTCTGAGGGTTTCTCAAGCATCCTTGGGCACCCTGTGAGATAAGGTATCTTCAGTGTGTCCTGGATACGGCTCTGAAACACAGTCTCGTTGGTGTATTCAAGATTTGGCTCTGAGACCCATTCTCTTCACTGGTCTTTGATCTGGTTCTGAGACACAGCCTTCTCAATGCCCAACTGATCTAGCATGTAGACTGAGTCTCTTCTGTCTGTTCAGGATTTGGGTCTGAGATACAGTGTGTCCTGGATTTTCTTAGGGCCTCTTCCTATTTAAACATGCTCAGAATTACTCCAAATAGAATCACCCAGGGGGCAATCCATTCTTGTAAGATATTCAAATACCTCAGTGGGCTCATCTGAAAAAGGAACAGGAGCAGATGTTCTATGTTCAGGTTTACTTGCATTCCCAAGATCCTCTCTGCATCACAAAGAGTAAGCTCTGTGACCTGCTACTTTAACTGTGCTCTCATTGGCTGAGAGATGAACTAGAGCCCTTGACTATATGTAAAAATGGGAATCCAGTCTTGCCAATAGAAAGAGAAACTCTACTAATCCACCTGCTCTACATCTGCCACAACTCTACCTCCCTCCACTCTTTCACTGTCACTCTCCTCCACTCACCTACTCTCTCTCTTGCTCCCACAAATAATCACAGCCACACTTATACTAACATTAGCTCACATGTTCTCAACACACCTACCTCTCTCCTACTACCTTTCAGACACTTGCCCTCTCATGGCAATAAAACTACAAACGCCAAATATATAATCTTAACTATAAACTTAGACAACTCCTTCTACACAATCTAACACAAATTAAACTCCAAGCAGACATCCACCCAAATCCAGGTCCACACACTCCCCTCTCACCTTACCTACCTGCTTTTCCCCCCAAACCTCCAAAAACTCTGAATTGTCATACTACTACCCAACACACCCTCCCCCCACTTCCTAAAACCAATTCCGACTTACTCATCATCAACTTTAACCTCCATAGTATAGTAAATAACGTTACTGAATTCCATGCCACCCTAAACCAGATATTGCAACAATTACAGAAACTTGGTTAAAGCCATACATAAAAGACAAAGACATACCCCAGGATTCATGAAGCTTGCACCAGGTGCAGGCATAGCGTCGGCATTCTAACAATTCAGGTACGAGCTGTTTCCATGTGCACTACCTGAGTATGCTAAGCCCACACAGCTCCCGAACCTTGTATGCTAATTACCCCATGTGCAGCAGTGTAGCATGCAAATGAAGGTATGTAGCGATTCAGGAAGTGGTGCAGGCGTAGTGCAAGCATGCAGAAATGTAAACCGTAGAAAATGGTTTACATTTTTGCAAGCATAAAATCAGAGCCATGACAGCCGACCAAACACATGTATTATATTGTTAATGTATGCCAATTGCTAAATATATAGCCACTGGCATAAAAAAAATGCACAAATTATAAAATTAACATTTAATATATATAGTTGCACTATCGCAATGTGGAAGTGCAGGGAAGCGGTGCACAAAGGGGATCACAAGGAATATATATAAAAATATAGAATAAAACTGCAATGAAACACATATCATGATTTCCCCATAATAGTCAATGGCAGGCATGCTACACCATACTTATGGCGCAAGGGTTGCTAAGGGGCAGTGACAGTGTTATGCACAGTAGCTAGGAATTAGTAGGCAATGCCATGCAAATGAGAGGAGAAATAGTGAATCACAGATTCCCCGCTGGTATAAGGATGCACCTCACAGCGTAGCATTATAACACTGAGGTGTTCCCTTGAGATAAAGTTGACATCAAGAGAGGGGTGTGTTGCCATTGCTATAAGCACATTGGAGCATTGCTAAACCAGTCTATCCCTAGCTAGGCAAAGCTGCAGGATAGGGGTGTGTTGAATTAACCATAGTTATGCTTAGCTGAGAGTACACAAGGTAACCGAGTATGCATGTGAATGGAGATGAAAACTCACGTAAACCCGGTAAATGGGTATGCGCGGCACGCACTGCAGCTGAAACAGGAAGGATATAGAAAGCAAATAAGGAAATGCTGCAGCAGTGAAATTGGAATACAAATGACTAATTAACACCTAGGAGCCTACAGTGGGCCATTGACAACAGCTAACAAGTCTGCAAGCAGCTACCTGCAGAACAGAAAAGGGGAGGAGCTGTACTGCAAAGAAAACAGTAAAGTGTCAAAGCAGAACAAAGCCGATTTGCAGTATATCAGCTACAAGGCACATTTTGCCATGACTGGGTAGGGAAAGTACAAAACAAGAAAGAAGGCAAGTGGATGCATGCCTGATAATGGGAGGGGATCCATGTCTAAAAGTGAATTAAAGGGCAACAGATTAATCAAGGCAGGCAAGTAGATCTCCACAGTAAAGGCCCCATACTTGCAGTACTCATTGCAAAACCCATAATTAAGACACGCTGCAGCTGGAATAGCTCATACACATGCACTGACATCAGCAACATCCATAGCACAATACTATAAAGCGTGAAAGCACCTCACACACATTTGTGTATGCCCATACACTCTGCACCAGGGGTGTATACAGACAGAGAATGCTTATTATGTACATGTTAGGGGCTGCCATAGCTTTGATCCACCAGCATGTGTTGGAGACTGATGGTGGTGTGAAGGATGATGCACACAACCACCTCACGCACCAGAGGAGGAGGAGAGTGTTCAGACCCAGGGTAACCTATCAGGGGCTATATGATCTGGAGATAGTAGAACATTATAGAGTGGACAAGCACATCCTACAGCAACTTGTGGAGCTGTGCCGGCCATGCCTCAGAGCCAGAACAAACAGAGGGGAACCCATCCCAGTGGATACATAGGTATGTGTAAACCTGAGAATACTAGCTACAGGTACCTTTCAAAGACCAACTGGGGATATCATGGGGATCTCACAAGCATCAGCATCCAGGGTACTACACCAATTCCTGGATGCCATGTTACCACATGCCAATGAGCACATATACTTCCCCCGAACCCAGGAGGAGTTGGCCAGCAATATGCATCTCTTTCACCATGTGGCAGAATACCTGGAGGTACTGGGTGCAATAGACTGCATGCACATACACATCAAGTCACCACCTGGTGAGCAGGGTAGGCACTACATAAACCACAAGGGTTACCCTTCCATCAACTGCCAGGTCATTATCATGGATATGTGTGTGCTGGAATGCCTCACAGCTGTATTGGTTATTTTCCAGGGGGAACATCCCAAATGGCCACCTAGTGGGGGATGCTGGCTATGCACTGGAACTGTGGATGATGATTCCCATCAGAAATGCACACACACCCATGCAGGAATGCCATAATGAGGCACACGCACAAACCAGAATCATCATAGAGCATGTGTTTTGGATGCTGAAATCACGGTTCCGTTGCTTGGACATATCTGGTGGAGCCTTGCAGTACTCTCCAGGCACATGTGCCCACATCTTCATAGTGTGTGCCATGCTACAAAATATGGTCCTGCGGAAACAGCTGCAGCAGGGACAGAATGGTGAAGGTCCTTACAGCCCACCACCATTGCCAAGGGCCCCACAGGCACAGAGGTACTCAGACCATGAACATCCTGAGCCAGCCCCAGTAGGCAGATGGAGGCATGCCCAGTATGCCCATGCCTTGACAAAGAGGGAATGTATAGCACACACACTGACAGTGTAGGCACCTAGGGACTGACACCTTTCTCCACCTGCACACATAGTAAAAATGGATAGCACACACACAAGACTACCTGTAAATTGTCATGTATAGGCAATCTGTAAAATCGCACTTCGGAACAGCAAGGAGTCTGAAAGCCAAAAGATATCCTGAACGCTGTTTTATTAGTTAAAATAGACTTAGCGTTTTCACTGCTCACCAAGAGAAGCTTCTTCAGAGAGAATGTTCAAAAAGGCGCCAAAACTTTTGGAACATATAAATACATGAACATATTACATCACTTCCTGATTACTACGAGGTATAATAAGATACTATAATTCTTTAATCAAAAACCTTCTTGGTAGACATTAACTTGAACAGTAATGGTTAGGGTATATTAATTGTTCACAAAAAAGCTGTGCATCCAAGAAACTTAAAATGTTTAAGTACACAAAATGAAAAGTAGAAAATAAGAAATAAAAACCCCAAAAAGGGGTAAATCTATGTAAACATACCATAATCATCATGAGAATAAAACAAAAATTCAATAATTCTATAAAATACTCATAAAAACAACACATATAAGCATCCATTTCAAATTGCATAACTCTATAAGAAAACCAAAAAATAATTAGAAATAATGTTTAAAAATAGTGTTATTGCAAATATTAGTATTGGGTAGATAACAAAGGAGGTAGCAAGACCATCACCTCAAATAAGACTTATATTTCAGTACTGGGGCTATATTACAGCTCTCATTTAACCCGGGGAGATTGAAGGCATCTAATTTAAGTTGCCATTCAAGCTCTCGGTTCTCTAGTAAGAGAGATAAAGGTCCACCCCGGATTGTAGTTGGCATGTGATCAATGCCCATAAATTGGAAACTATGTCCTGGGTTATTTGCTATGTGCTTCGCTAGTGCGTTGTCGCTTCTACAATTTTTAATAGCGTAACAATGTTGGTAGATGCGTTCTCTGAATTTCCTGTCGGTTTTACTGACATAAAAAGCTAAACAACAAACACAAAATACAATATAAATAATTGACTTTGTTTCACGATTGATTTTAAATTTGATGTCATATTTGATATCCCTAATGCAAAATGTACTACCAGTGCGAATAACTTTACACCAGTTACAAGATCCACAAGTGAAAGAACCTTTAAGTCTGTTAAAAGGGTTAGGCCCCGAGCTCCTTTGCAATAACTCTTTAATGTTACTTCCTCTTTTATATACTATCCTAGGTTTCGTTCCTAATTTCTCAACTAGGGAAAAATTGCTGGAAATAAAATACCAATTCTTTTGAATAATTTCTAAAATTTGTTTGGAATTGTTATTGAATGTAGTAATAAAACTCAAAGGGAAAGGGGTCATCGTGCCAGTAATTCCTGTGTTGGCACTGTGAGGAAAAGCTCAAGTTAACCGCTCCTTCCCCTGCATTTCGTGGGACCAGAGTTTCATGGTTAAGTAATGGTTTATTGATCCCATTACATCTCTTGAATTCCACCTCATCTATTAATTCATCAATTGTGGCCTGAGGATATCCACGATTGATGAACAGATCTTTTAAAAATGAACATTCTATGGTAAAGTCGGATGACTTACTGCACATTCTTACTGCCCTAACTAGTTGCCCTTTGACAATGGCCCTCTTTTGCTTAAAAGGGTGGGAGCTCGAAAAATGTAGGAAGGAATTAACATATGTTTCCTTCCTAAAAATTGTAGACTGGAATTTGGAGTTAATTTGATCTTTAGTCAATTTCACATCTAAATAATCAATCTCTTCACTTGAAAAGTTGTATGTGAACTTGAGAAAAGATGTAGTTTGGTTAAGGTAGTCTACAAACAATTGTGCCAAAGGTGCATCTCCTTTGAAAAGGATAAACACATCATCTAGGAAGCGGGTGTAGTAACAAATATGTTCTTTCCAATCCAAATTTTCAAAAATGTGATGTCCCTCCTAGTAAGCCATAAATATATTCGCTACACTCGCCCCACAGGGGGAGCCCATCGCCACCCCCTGTTTTTGGATGTAGTATTCCTTCTCAAATATAAAGAAATTAGAAGTGAGGACAATATCAAGAAGCTCTGTGGCATTGTCGATTTCACTTCTAGGGGCTTTTAATTCCCCTAGTAACAAGCCTATCCATTCAATAGCTTCCTGGTGCAGTATGGAAGTGTACAAATCGACAACGTCGATTGTGAGGAAGTTGTAGGAACTGTCATAGTTCATGCTGTTAATATTTGATAAAAAAGACCAAGAGTCCTTGCAAATGCTCGGAATGAGCTTGATGTATTTAGAAAGCAGAAAATATATGTATTTAGAACATGGATAAGAAATAGAACACCTCCCATCCACTAATGCCCTCATGGGCGGATCTCTAAAATTTTTATGAACTTTGGGTATGCCAAACATGACAGGGACCCTTGGTTGGGAGATGTCAATATATTTATACGTGTCCATGTCTATTCTACCATCAATGAATAGATCTCTGAAATAACCTCTCAGTCTGTTAAGACAGCCATTCATTACATTGAGAGAGGAAGTTTCATAGGCTGGAGAGTCTAAGACTGATAACATTCTTTCTATGTATTGAGTTTTTTCGAAAATGACTAACCCACCCCCTTTGTCTGGTTTAATGACTCTAACAGATGAGTCACGTAAATGGTTAAGTGCTGACACCTGTTCTTTTGTGATATTAAATATGTTCTTCATAGGCAGATGGGATCTATTCATATGTCTGATGTCAAGCTCACATGCATTTTCAAACATGCGCAACGCAACATGTAAGGGAGGGTTAAAAGTACTAGAGAGTTTCAAACCATTATTCGCACTATCCATAACATTATTGAATAATAGTCTCAAATTAAGTTTTCGTACATAGCATTTTAAGTCAATCAATAATTTGGCCACATCGCATTGTCTGGAAGGGACAAAAGTGTTACCTAAAGCTAGCAATTCAACTAGCTCAGGTTCCAGCACTAGTGAAGAAAAGTTATAAATAGCAAAATCTCCTTTTTCATTACATAAAATGTTAGGGAGATCTATGCTATGTTCACTAGTTACGGGACCAATTACCTGTTCCAATTCCTGTTCTTGCCCTTGTGTTGTTGGTTGTTGTGGTTCCCTAAAAAACTTTGATTGGTCTTTGAATTAACAGTGTTGACATTACTATTATTAGAGTTCCTATTAAATGTCTCTTGTTCACCATCTTTTTTCCAGTTCCTGTTGCTTCTTCTAAGACCCCTTTCACCTTCTTCTGCCAAGGAGTCAGCATTAACAGTGCTTGGTAACATGTTCTCATTGTTGTCATTTACTACTTTCTCAGTAGATTCAATATTTTCTCTATGCATGTTTACAGGTGTCAGTTTCGGGTAGGCTTTATTATGTTGGTATGATGTCCTATCCCTGAATAACTTTTTAGATTTATTGGACTTCATTTTCATCATAAATGCATCAATACTCGAAAAAATGTGAGTATAATCAAACTTAAATCTAAAAAAGTTAGTATTAAGTTTAATTTCATTATCAAGCTGACTAATTTCTTGCATAAGTCTATCTATATTCAGTGAATAGTGTTTAATAATCAGTTCTATTAATTGTGCGCCTTGCCTTTGAAAAAGCGCTAATAAATCAGACAAGAAGTCAGTGTCAAGAATCAAATGTGTAGGAGAAAAGTTATTTCTAAGTCCTTTAGGAATTATGTCTTCACTGAGACATTGCTTGAAGTACGCTACTTCAAGCTGTAATTTTCTAAGTCTCAGTGTCTTATTATCCAAAATTTTAAGTTTCTCAACGATGTCATCTGGACGCACTAAAGGTAAACCAGCTGTCGGCACCGGCGGGTCATTCATCGGAGGTTTAAAAAAAGTGAAAAAGTCACCTGTGTTGTTGATCCATTCGGACAAGGATGGCACACCAATAAGTGCATTCCCCTGATTAACCAAAGTAGGAGTATTGTTCATTGAAAAATGTATAGGCAATCTACTGTGTGCATCCAACATAGGCAGCCCTCAACTATTGCACACACAACTGCCATTTGCACAAGGTAAGTCAACACCTGAACAGTAAATTAAGCTATCAGCATATGCAGATACTGTATGTATAGATTCATAGGTAGGTACTTGGCCAACTGCCAGAGGCCATTCATAAGCCCAGCCTAAATTTGTCAGCTTTTGCCTCCCTATTGATTCATTAACTGTCCCTCTTTGGGGCAGATCCAATGGCAGGATCCCTGGGGTGCATCTACTGTTCCCCATCCATTCTTCAAGGTTTCTCTTGCAGAGTGTTAGTGAGGGGCTCTGTATAATGTAGTTAGGAATATTGTTCAAAAGTATGGGGAGGGTCTGTGACAGGAAGCTGTCCCTCCAACATCTGCCAGTTATGGTTGTGGCAAGGTTCAGCTCACTACAGTGTGTGGCTCACTGTGACATGGATTCCCATACGTGGAGCATATCCATCAAGCCTGAGTTCAACATGGCTGTGTTGGCCAGCGGAGATCATCTCTGGGTAAACAAGATGCTACCGAGTAAAGCAGGAGTTTATTCATTCTGGCTGCATAGGCCATATGCTGGAGGCCAGTATTCCCCTTGGCGAGGTACATTCATGGACCTCCCAGCTGTTGGAATTGTCTTCTAAGGTACATCCCACATGGGTTATTATACTGTATGATGGGACTGATGAGTGATGAGTAAAGGGGCACTATAACAACAGTATGTCTAGATGGGAATCCTTTAGTATTCAGATGGCCTACATAGAAGGATGTCCTAACTACTGTGGAGATATGATTGTCAAAGGGGAGATCACTATCTACCTTAGTCCCCAGATACCCCATTGCCTCATCCATATTAAAGTGGCTGCCACTTATGTGTTAATATGTGGTTGCCAATTCCACAATGGAATGACCATGCAGTTAGTGGCACTTGGCTGGAGGCCGTGATGTTGGCACCATGTGACGTTGTCTGTGAGTCCCCTTGAGGGATGTCTGTGTCAGCTGGACTATCAATCATGGCTCCCAGTTCACAGTCATTGCCAAACATGGTCTGCTGTAGTCCACCTCTGTTTGCCTGTACCTCTAAGATGTATATGCCAAACAGTAGGGCTCCCAGGACTGAGTCCTGTGGGACACCAGTCCTGACTGGTCAAGAGTTGGACCTGGAGACTGCTAGTTGTACCATGTGGGTTCTGTTTGTAAGCCTGTTGGCAACCCAACCTGTGATGTATGGGTATATATACAGGCCGGTGTGTTTATCAATAATACCTGAGTGGGGCATGGTGTCAAAAGCATTAGCAAGGTCCAGGTAGTATGTGTGAACCATCTCCCCCATCATCTAATGTCTTGGTGACTGTATGTAAGATGTCAAACAGGTTCAGTAGGCATGAACTGCATTCAACCAAGCTGACCTGGGTTGGGTCACGTGTTCGGAGGTTACCAATGTCTTTGTTAATGAGTGCCATGATGATGCGAACCATACCATTGCAGACTAGGCTAGTCAGGCTTATGGGGTGGTAGTTACCATGGTCAGTTGTGATTCCACCTTGATGGAGTGGAATAACCGTTGCCACGCACCATTGTATGGGCATGTAGCCTGTGGAGAGGCTGAGGTAGGAAAGCTTAATTAGGTGGGGGGCAGGTTGTCTTGTACAGTTTGTAAGATGCAGTCTGAGACAATATCTGCCTCCACTGACACTGTGTTCTGCTGTTAGAGAGGGCCATTTCCACCTGGTGTCTCTGATGTGTGGGATACTGTACCTTTTGGGTAGTGTTGTGGGCTCTTTAGGGGGTGAAGTATGCACTGAATGTATCTGCAAGGATGTTTGCAATATCAGTAGGGTCAGCATATTTTGTGCTTTATTTCACCAGCACAGTGCAAATCTGTGTGTCACCACGTAGATCTTTGACATAGCCAAAAAAGGCTTTGTGGTTATCTTTCGAATCCTTGTGTATTCTCCTGCTGATGTTAGCCTTGGATGATGTCATAAGGGACCTGTGTATCATACTAATAGTGGTCATGGATGTCTGCCCTTCATGGGATTTGCTGTTTGTCTGGAACACTGTCCTACTTCTGTAGTATAGCCTGTTTATTGCAGAGGTCCACTAGACCGGTGTCCTTGTCTAGGAGGAGTGAGCTTTGGTTTACCAGTGATGGCACGATCCATACATCCATGTAGGTGCTTATAGACTGCATATGTAAATCTGTCTGTATTTTGAACAGTGTTTCCCCTTAGCATGGGAGCTGTGATACCCCCCATCCCTGTCACTAGTAGTGTAAATTTAGCTGTAGGAAAGGTATACACTGTGGTATCTGTGGGTTGGGGAGATGCTTGGGTGTGGAAACAGTGAATAGTTCATAGTCAGATCTAACCAGTGACCGGTTAACCTCCGCTGTGGTGCACCTGTTGCCCATGTTGGTGATGACCACTTCTAGTAGTTTCCACCCCATGTTAGGGAGGTTACCACCTGATACAGGGTATATGAGGTGATAAATTCCAGGAAGTGCTGGGCCTGGAAGTGAGTACCGGAGTAAGTTTCCCAGTTAATGGTATGGTAGTTGACATCGACCAATGCCAGGGTGCGCATTAGGACTGTCATGTTCTCCACTGTCTCCAGGTAGGTGGAGTGGTGGCCCTGGCTCATGGGGGTTGATCCGTGGCAGGCCACAGTTTACATTGCAGTTGTGGCTGATGTTAGCTGCACATGGATGCTCTAAGAGGTATCATGCTGCCCCACTAACCTGGAGGTGTAGGTATCCCTGATGAATATGGATACAGCCCCTCCATGTCTGTCAGTCCATGTTCTGTGGCTGAAATGTGTGGTATGGGTTGTAGTCTGGTAGTGCTGGTGTGCTCTCAGGAGCGTTAAGACATATCTCAGTTACTGCACAGTTGTTGATGTTGCCCATCCTGAGGAGTTCTGTGAGTACATGCATGTTGTGATCACAACCCCTGGTGTTGAGTAGCATAATCCTCATTGAATCTGCTATTGTGCTGGTTACGGAGCTAGTATACACCTTCAAGACTCTCCTAAATAAGGCACCATAGGGGTGCCAATAGCCTTGGCCAGTATTCCAAAGCCTAAGGCTGACACATAGGCCGGTATGGTATCATTGCATGCATGTTCCCCATCTGTGCTTGTTTTTCATCTCTCCTGTAGGTAACCTACTGGTAAGCAATAGAAAGCCTTAAACTTATATAAGTCTTCTAGCTTCCAAGATAGGCTTTTGGAGTGACTAAGTATCAGTGTTCTGTATGTTCTTGCTGTACTTAACTGTTTCCTGGCTACATGGTAATTTCTCACTGTATATTGTGATCTGAAGGTCTGTTTATTCACATATTATGGCTGTGTTGGCCTGCACATTAGAGGTTCATAGATAGCCTACTACCTATCTGTCCAAGGGCAGTTAGAAGCATAGCTACAGTGTGTTGGCTTTCCCCGCACCATTGATGAAGTTACTGAGCCTCTGTCAAGCATAGCCAATGAAGCAATTCCAGGCAGAGTTGCTGGAAGCTGTTGAAGACTAGGGTTGTGGAGGATGATAGGGGCACTTAGTGATCTAAAGAGGGCATCTTAATGTGACAATTCAACACCATTCAATTCCCCCAACAGGTCTTACAGCTATCAAACTGGACAGGTTCCCCCACCCCCTGGCCATATGGTTCTGGGACACATTATCCTAGGGGTGTATATTCTGTTACCCGTTCACACAACAAGGTTTCCCTTGAAGTGTGTCAGTGAGGGGTTATGCCTAATGTAGTTAGGAATGTAATGTATTGTCTCACAGTACATTTGTTATATGTTGTTATTTCAAGACTACGTGAAGCTCAGTGAGTTTGGGGGTCTCCGCCCTTTGCTTAGCCTAGCTTACACATAGAAATCATCTAAATAGGAAATAGGCAGAAGCAACGTTAATGTCAACAGTGTAATGGTTACAGCATCTGCACAGTATCTGTGCATTCAAGGTTCCAATTCAGATAAAGGCAGAGATGTTTATCATGTTCAAAAGTATACCTTAACCACAGCTTGCATATATAGGTAGTAATCGTCTGTATAATAAACATTCAAAACACCCATATAAACCCAAGTGTGCTCGAAAGTACAGTCAACAGGGAATGTAATGCTATGTCAGCACATAGTGAGATGTTACTTCACTGACATGTATATATCCTGAGTAGTTAGAGGATGTGGCCATGTTTGCTCGCACAGGTTATACGTTACAAAGTTTGTTTAACTGTGTTTAACTGCTGCTATAATGTCACACAAACTCTTTTAAACATGCTTACAACTGCTTAAATGAGACTTATTCTGGAGTAAAAAACATTTATAAAGCATCGCAGGTGTTGAACCCTGGACCATGCACACTACAGTCATGGGATTTACCACTAAGCCATCCGAGACATATACATGTTTCATGGTCTTGAGATTACACCTTATACCATATGCATTTCACTGTAATGATCACAAATGGGACAGTCACTTTGTGTACATATGTACAGTACATTGTAATGTACTGTAGTTTGTGAACCAACACATTCCAGTCTACATATGTATTACTGTTACAAATTAATACGAAATAATAAATAAATATATATATATATATATATATATATATATATATATATATATATACATGTCAGTGATGTCTGCATATATATATATATATATATATATATATATATATATATATTTATATATATATATAAAATATATATTTATACAGTTACATCAATAGCCATATATATATATATAAACATCTATGAACACACTTTGTGACACAGAAGCACTCCAAAGGAATTGGAGTATACACAAAACACATACAGCTCTGGTATTATAACAATTAATATTAACCTAATTCACCACAGAAGGGGTGGTTGTTGTGTATATGAAGATTGGGGTGGGGGAAGGAATGATGGGTAATGCAATCATGCATCAAGGAGGGCCTGGGTTGGATGTCCAATAATTGAACTGGAGGGGTATACATGGAGTATGGGGACAATGTAAAAAGGACACAAAGCAAGAACTTTTCTCATTCATAATACTCCCTGCCATGTCACATTGCAACATCTAATTTCATAAACATATGAACATTAACATGTATCAGACATGTATACACCAACTGACTGTCACATTTGTTTTCAGTAGTGAGGAATACCTGTAGTACAATGTATATTCTAAACATCATAGCATTTGTACATATCTCAGATGCCTTAGTGGTAAAGTCAGTGACTGTGGTGTTCATGATCCCGGGTTCAAGACCTGCAAGGGCTATTAGGTTATTTTGAGGGCCAGAATATGTCTGGTAAGCACACTGTAAACCCCCTAACATTATAGGCATAGCTATGCAGCCTAGAGCTGGTCAAACAACCTGGCCAGACTGAAACATATGCAGAAGTATTAGGTACAGACAAACCCTGCACAAGTAGCAATGTTCAGAAATATAACAGCTGTACTCACATTTAGACCAAATCCTCTAGGCATTACACACAATATATTACTTTTCATCTCCATTCATCAGTTGCAATAGATTCCAAACAACACTTCCACACTGTCTTCCTCACAAGTAAGGTAATTGGACAATGCCCAATTGAAGTACTCAGTTATACTCCACTGTAGCCATGGTATTGGCTAAGGCAGTAGCAGCGCAGCTGATGTGCATGTAAATAGCTACTTAGGAACACCAATTGGTTATCAGGATAGCACATGTTACTGATCTGTAACTATAAAAGGTTGCTTTCTCACACATTCAAACCATCTGTATCTACCTGTAGGACAGTACAAAACACTCAAAGATGAACTGAAAATTAGTATTATACTAGTCAATAACACCTCCAATTACTAAAATGGTATGTATAACATGTAGTATGTCTGTGTATGTAGTACCTGTACTGTAAGAATTGCAGTGTAATCAATGCATATAGTGGAAATAGCTATCTTGTAGTGATGTATTGTTGAGCAGTAGTAATGCTTGTAGTTTTCTATGTGTGTACTGCTACAGGTCGCACAGCAAACTCTGCATACACCACAAGGGATGATATGGACTTGGAACCCACCAATTAGCTTCCAGCCACTGTCAGTGTCAGGATTGGTCCAACAAGTATGTGCTATAACAGGGAATAGTATATGTCATTATATTGTAACAGTTGACGTATGTATGGATGTATAAGTAAGATGAACATGTTAAAGGTGGGCTTACCGTGCAAATATGGTGTGCATTGTAGGATATTGTGCCAATAACTGTGTAATGTACAGTATTTTATGCAGATCTATATTCTATTCTACATAGCAGTTCTGTTATGTTATGCAAACAGTAGTTATGTCTATTGGCAATTACAATACTCAATAACAGGATACACATCATTTGTATTCATCTGACAGTTTAGCAGCATGATAGCAAAGATAATTGGAAGAGCCAGGTAACTATCCATGCACATAACATATGTAATATCCACCTCTCTAGTATCATTTGCAAGCAATAATAGCTGTGCATTTGTACATGTTATGCAAAGCCCTTGTTACAGGGCTGGTCCTCTCTAGTATAATTTGCAAGCAATAACAGCTGTGCATGTGTACATGTTATGCAAATGTGTAGTATCCCTTGTTACAGGGCTGGACCTCTCTAGTATCGTTTGCAAGCAATAACAGCTGTGCATGTGTACATGTTATGCAAATGTGTAGTGACCCTTGTTACAGGGCTGGACCTCTCTAGTATCT
The DNA here is from genome assembly GCF_019279795.1 of Protopterus annectens. Lineage (NCBI taxonomy): Eukaryota > Metazoa > Chordata > Ceratodontiformes > Protopteridae > Protopterus > Protopterus annectens. Next base: position 194,813,655 of record NC_056727.1, read on the forward strand.
TTTGCAAGCAATAACAGCTGTGCATGTGTGCATGTTATGCAAATGTGTAGTGACCCTTGTTACAGGGCTCTACCTCTCTGGTATCGCTTGCAAGCAATAACAGCTGTGCATGTGTACATGTTATGCAAATGTGTAGTAACCCTTGTTACAGGGCTGGACTTCTCTAGTATCATTTTCAAGCAATAACAGCTGTGCATGTGTACATGTTATGCAAATGTGCAGCGACCCTTGTTACAGGGCTAGACCTCTCTAGTATCGTTTGCAAGCAATAACAGCTGTGCATGTGTGCATGTTATGCAAATGTGTAGTGACCCTTGTTACAGGGCTCTACCTCTCCAGTATCGTTTGCAAGCAATAACAGCTGTGCATGTGTACATGTTATGCAAATGTGTAGTGACCCTTGTTACAGAGCTGGTCCTCTCTAGTATCGTTTGCAAGCAATAACAGCTCTGCATGTGTGCATGTTATGCAAATGTGTAGTAACCCTTGTTACAGGGCTGGACCTCTCTAGTATAGTTTGCAAGCGATAACAGCTTTGCATGTGTAAATCTTATGCAAATGTGTAGTGACCCTTGTTACAGGGCTGGGCCAAATGGCTATGTGCACACCTACATAAAGTGGATATTGAGAGTAGAGACACACTGGTTGAACTACCAGGTTTGTGTAGCCCAACCTCTCAAGCCAACCTAACAGCCACTTGCACATACTGTATGCAAGGTAGTGCACAGCACTGGTAATGAAACAGGTTGCATATCATCTTTAACTCCAGTGTAACATCTGCAGTAGGAGTGTAAGATGTAGGAGACAGCTGCCCATGTGTAATAGCCACTTCATAGGTGATGGCTCACACTATCTTATTATATCCTGATCATGTTGATAGTGGCATCAGAGTCTATTGATACATGCCTCTGTTTGGAAAGTGGGTACCTGTGCTCAACAGAGCTCATGGTTCTAGTGGATATGTGAGTATATACCCAAAGAAGGAAACAGACCTGTAGACACTTGCAACATCTGTAATCAACTAACAGGATGTGATGTGCTCCTCAGAGGAGGATTGATGCTAAAGGTAGCTACAATGTTTCCATAATAGCCAGTGTTATCACTTCCATAACACAATTATTTACATGGGAGCATCACTGTCTAACACATCTTCATAAGCAGTAGGTAAACTAAGTACAGTACTTGGTACTTGTAGTACTGAATGCTCATACAGGCATGTCCACTAGTCAGCTACTGGTGTTTACTAATGTCAGCTTTGTGTATGTGGCCATTCTGGGGGAATATAATCTGTATGCCATGTACACTGTCAAACCCACCTAACATCATGTCCCACACATTGTTTGGGATGCAGCTACAGGGGTAAGCTGGAAGGCAGCCCAGTCTACAGCCATGACTGGACTGGACAGTCATGAGGTGTAGGTTAACACATGCAGCTCATCAACACAACCAACACATACCCTTACCAGAACACAGGAAGGACACCCACATACACTACCAGAAATCAAACACATTCACAGACACTTCTAATTATCTGGCCAAACAAGTAACTCCCCAAGCAGGAAGAGACAGACACCGAAATACACAAACTGTATGACATAGTTTGTAGAATTGTGTCACACCTCAGAACATGTGACTGGAAACATAGCCAACAGTAATCATTTGCGAATGCAAACTCTAGCACTATGTTACACACCAACCTATACGAGGGTATACATACTGTCAGCTGCCTGTCTGCCATGATTAGCCACATACCCATACACTCAGACCACCTTTTGAACTATACTCATGGCTCTAGCATATTCCATGATGTTGTGCAAGACCTGTGATGCAGTAGCCTGGACTGCATGAAAACACATGTAGGAACTGTCAGGTCTTGTAGCCCATGCAGGTATGTCCCAAGGCCTGGGTAGCATTCTGCCATTGGCCAGAATGATACTGCAGTACAAGGACAAAAGGATTGTATTCCACAATTGTCTAGTGTAGTGGTGCAAGTCAAAGGGTATCCAGTATCTGTCTGCCTAGGATAACATGGTTGACAGACCATGATGCTTTGCCAGACAGGGCCTGGACCTGTCACCCCTGGGAATCTGGATACTGCCTAGGGCTCATGCTACCCCTATAGTGCCTTCATCATGCACAGTTCAAGTGAAGGTCCACAGCTGTTACAGAGACAGCCAAGCAATAAACTGCGGGTCTCACTACACAATGATACATGTCAGAAACACTATTCGGACACACATATGTCTCTCCCTAACACGGAGAACATATCTGTGCAGTGGCTGAGACATGTTTCAATGCTCTGGAGAGCACACCTGCATGACCATGTTATAACACATACCTCACCTCTTGCCCATTATCCTTTATTGGAACATATGGGCCACAGGTGTGTCCATATTCCTGATGAATATACACACCCCCACACTAGTTGCACTTCCATAACTTCAGATGCATTATGCAGAGCAATTGCCTTTGTGCCAAAGTGGATTTCAAATTGCACCTTGTGACAGATCACCCACCAGTACACCCCCACGCTAGTTACACTTGCATAACTTCAGATGCATTATGCTGAGTAACTATCTTTGTGCCAAAGTGGAATTCAAATTGCACCTTGAGACAGATCACCCATCAGGCTGCGGATTTCCCAACTGTCATAATGTGCTGTAATGGGGAAGATTAGGTCTGAGACAGAACCATAATAATGGCTACTCTCAACTGTTCCATTATGAACTGGGAAGACTCCTCATGTACCAACACCTGCGCTCAATGCATGTTGGATTCCATCAACCCCACTGACTTGGATCACAGTACAGGGCTAACAGTATGCTACACATAGTTAGTCTCCAATGCCAATGTTATGTTTCCTAAGAGCAGAGTGGTGACTGTCATGGCATCCATGCAGATGGACGATGCATGTGCAAATGCTGAATGCTACACAAATGAACCTTAAGCAGTCACATATGTGCAGTGATTGTGCCATTGAAACAGAACCAGGATTCAACCCAACACAAACAAGAAGGCAAACTGGTGGCACCATGCTTTAAACTGTACCACAGAAGGTAGTAACTGTTGCAAGAGTGAACACACATGAGTTTAGGTGATCCCTGGTCAGGCTCAGTAAGATGCAGATACACCATATAAAACCACACAAAGCTACTGTGAAACAAATCAGTCACATAATATGAGGCCAAGCACAGAGCATTCTATAGCTGTGTCATTAATCGTAATGGCAACAACAAGACCTGCAGTGCTGCACAGCACTATGGCATGGGAAGTACTGCACCTACAGAAATAGCACCCGTTCATCCAGATAGGGTCATGGAGACCCTAAACCCACTCCCACCACCCACAACAGGTACACTTAGTAATATATCCATGTACACTACAGGGGCCTTGTAATAACGACTATGCAGGTACAAGCTGCACTCTCTAAAGCCATACATACAGCTTTCATGGGACCTGTAAACATTCCAGGGTGTATCCTACACAAATGTAAGAACATTCAGCTATCCACATATACATCATGTTCAATAATAGCTCCATGTCAGGCTGTGTGCACACCGAATGGTGCACAGCAACAGTTACCACACCCCACAAAGGGGGAGACACCATTGATAATGGGAAATAGTGCACAACTACCCAGCTGAGTCTGATCTGTAAGGCCATGAACTGTGATCAATGTATTTGATGTACTTGGTACAGATGTAGATGACAGTAGGGTTGATTCACACTGCATATCATGACCTTGCCAGGTCGTAGGACACCATCACTGATACTGTGTTCCAGCTACACTCAGTAAACTAGGTGTATATTCCTATGTCACAGAAGTGGTTGGCAACTGGACTGCTGGCAGAACCAGCACTACAGAAGATGTCTGACTAACATAAGCACATCAAACTAGTGCCAGCCACAGTAATACAGGGTTCATTCCTGGTACTCCCCCTCGTTGTTATCTATACCACACAGACTAACACAGAAGGCATTTTCAAATGACTATGAACTAGGAACAATAGTCGACTCAGTGTGTGCTGCATTCAACATACAGAATGGCCTTAATGTGTCAGATGTGTGGTGTGTGACGTATGGCCACAATCTGACAGCTAAGTATTGCATTGTCATTCCCTATGTTACAAACCCTCTACCCATGAACTACTACCTAGGTAGCGGTCAACATAATGGCAACTGTGTGTATGGGATGCAGCTGGCCAGTACTCTTTCCTGTGATAGTTACTTCACCACACCAGACAGGTAGTCATATGTGGCACCCCTAATCATGACAAGGTGCCATCCAGGAATATAGAGAAAATTGCTCAGCCATACTCAACACCCATGTGACCCATAATATATCACATATTTCCTTTAAGGGTTATTGCCCATGTATAGATGGCCTACACTGCCCTTTCCAATCCCTAGCTGCACTATGTAGCATGCAGCCTACCCTGAATAAAGCCATGTCCAACATAGAGGTGTTGGACATGCTACACTTAACACATCCTGATCCCAAATAAACACATACTTCATGGACATCCATCTTTCTAGTACAAGGATCACAACATGCCTGACAGATCTCTGTCCCATACACTTAACATACTCTTGCCATACTATGCATCCCTGTCCAGTGAAGCTGCACATCGCCCCTCTCTGTGACATGGTGTGATGACCGCATGCCAAATATATCAGTAACCCTGTGGATCAGTTCTGTGGCACTGCCTGAACTTGCCACTGAAACTTACCTGTCTGTTGCCTACAGCTAGGTAACCTGTCTGCCTAAGCTCATAAATGGCCCAGGGCATATAGCCTACTAGATCACTATGACCATACATGCTATAGTTGATATCCAATCCTGCAAATACCATCAGGCTAACTATTGTCCCATGTGTTACACATGTGCAACACAGGCAATACATGGCAGGATGCTACACAGCTGTACAGTGCCATGTAGATGTATATGGCGAAACACATACATGCTTGCAAGTCTGCAGGGTCACAGGTCATGTTGCTAATGGCTATGTATGACTATATATGTGACATATACACCGCATTAAGGTTGATTGCATTAATGTGAACACATCCAGGCATGTGCTGATAGGTAAAGACACCAGTACAGGCAAACAGACATGCCCACATCAAGACAACATCCACATGGTGTATGAGCAATGTCATCACATGACACACATATATGGTGATAACATCACATCACCAGTAAGTGTCAAATGTGTGTGAACTATACATGCCAGTGGTGTTAGTGTCATGTAGATTTGCAAAGACGTATTTGTAATCTTAATAAATGTGATACACATGTATGCTCAGCTGTACTGCTGTACTTCTCTGTGAGTTACTGTGACCTGTCTCCATTACAATGTCTTCCAGATATGCCACATAGCAGACTGCCGGTGTACAGCTGCTTGGAGGATGAGGTCCTTGTCCCATACCTCCTCGACAACCACACAACACTCTTCAGCCATGTACCACAGGATGCACAGCAGCGGGATGCCCTGTGGGAGGAATTCTGCAGAAGGGTAAATGATGTTGGCGGTCACAATCGTACCTATCAGCAGGTGTGCCAACACTGCACTGACCTCATAAAGATGGACAAAACAGCGTGCTAATGCAATCGCCAAGGAACTAGGTGCAACAAGTGGAGGGCCACTCACCCAGCCCCACTCACATGTACCGAGGAGCTAGCTGGTATTGTGCAGATGGGTGTCTCTCAACCACCAAGCCTGGAGTTGCCTGGTAAGTCACTACTGCACATATAACACAACTATATTTCACATAGTTACATGTGTTACTGTACAATATATAATGTAACATCATATGCAAGGCAGGTATGCACACATGCCACATATTATAGTCTGCTACTCTATGTATGCACAGATGTGCATACTCCATAGTATAATGTATTGTACTGGCTTATGTCCTAACATGGACATTGAACCTGTAGCTATCACACAGGTGTGGATAATCATCTTACTGCTGTGACACTCCTGTTTAGGTGCATCTGTCATTTTGCAATGACAGCGGCCTGTGTCAGATGAGATTGTTATTATTTACCAGGCTTGATAATGTATGGAACATATTAATTGCATGCTATCTGCCATAACACATGTACACATAATGTATGGTGGTCCTGTTAATGGACACTGGTCAGACCTGCAATGCATCACAGTGTTTACCCATGTGAAACAACTGAAGACTATATGAAACACCTACACTAAACCTTCCAAACTGTCATTGCCAGATGTGTGGGCAACAGTGAATACAATGGTGGAGGTGTGTTCCACTGTAGGGACAGGTACTACATATCAGCATTACACATGTTGGGAATACAAACAGTGCTGTACAGAGAGCATATGTGTGCACACACTCTAAATGTGTTGGAGCTGGAGTATGACATGCCCACAGGATACACCCTTGTGGATTATACCCTTGCTATGAATGTCACACAGTGTCATGTGCTGACATGTCCATGACATGTAGTGGGCTGACTGCAACACTGCTCAACTATCCTGCAAAACATGTCTCACATCCCATACATACCACCCTTTGTCTGCATAACCCTGCCCTCAGTGGAGCATATGAAATCTAAGTGTGTATGTCATATGGGATAACACTGACATGTGAAATAAGATGGCCATCACAACCATTGGACAGAACATGTGTACACATGGCCATAGAGAATGGCCAGAGACATGAAGCAACACACACAGTAGAAGTGATGTACATGTGTGTACACCCTGTTGTACATTGGCTCAACACAATACAACTATGGCCTTTGTGTAATGGTGATATTGCAGATGTGAAACACTAAACATCATACAGGCCTGTGCACAGCTTGTGTAGGCATAACATGAAACCACCACATAACATGTCTTGAACATCTTGAGTGTGTCACAACATGACAGCATTCACCTATACAGTATCCGAATACATACATGTGTTGCACAACATACACATACACATACAACTACATCAGGCCACAGATACAGTACATTCACCTTACTGGTGTCAGACATCACTGTCATGCCTGCTCCTCATGTGTGTGAGGTACACAGATGGCATGTGGGACATAGAGTACTGCTAAGTTAGCCATGCATGGTAATAGTTGCCAGGCATCAGTAATATGGTTGCAGATGTGCAGGGGTGTCATCCGTATACCCTTCTGTGACCTGTGTCACACATTCCACATTAGGGTTTAGTGTGTATACACCTCAGTGATGTGGGTCACATTCCACATTAGATATGTATTGTATGGGAACATAGTCAAGGCTATGAACTGTGTCAGTAGCTCACACTGTATAGCAATTGTGAAGCCACATGATGCCCTGCAATGGCTATGCACATCAGCTCAATGTGCAGTATGTCCCTGCATATTTGTAGGGTAGACAGACAACATTGCATCAGCCGAAGGCCATGTTAGTATAACACGTTCCTGCATTGGGACACCATTACCATACTGTAGATTGGAAAGGACACCATTGTGTTACGCATGTATGCATGTCATTGAGCACGTCAGCAGAAGATATGTCATACTACATGTGATTGGCAAGGTAATATGCTACACAGCAGGCCAGTGTACTGTAAACCTGTGCTGGTCTGTGGCACCATTGCAAAGTAGGGACAGCCATGTCAAACATGTGTGTACAGCCACATGCGCAATGTCTAGACTCAGCTCAGGGGTAGGCGGAATAATGTTGAACAGACATGCACTGCTTTGGAGGAGATATGCAAGCTATGGCTCAGGCAAATATAGTATGCAATCGACATACCCTACTGCTCATGTACTCTCACATAGGGGCTGTGGCCAACACAAAACATCAGTGGCAGATGTACAAAGGTCAGCGATGGTCTGTTAACATGTGGTATATGTTGCACACACAATGACAGTGTGGTGAAATGGTGCAAAGTGCATGCATTGTGTTGCAGGTATGGTGCATAGGCTACTAACACAAATGGTGCAATACAGGTATGTATGCTAACCACCACTATAATTGTGTAAGGTGCATGCCATCTGCTATAACACATGCATGCTGTTGTGTGCAACTCAGGGATGTATGATAACTACCACTATAATTGTCTAAGCTGAAACTATAATTGTCTAAGCTGAATGCCATCTGCCATATCACCTGCATGTAGCATGTGTGTCTGTGTGCCTGTGGGTCTGTGTGTGTCTGTGTGTGCCTGTGTGTATCTGGTATAACTTGCAATGTACAGTTCTTGTCTTTCCCTCACAGGTGTTGATGCAGGTGCATTGTCCTCTTGAGGTCCACCTGATGTTAGTGTCCCCACAGACTCTAGCAGTGATGACGATAGTATGATTGAGGCACAGGCAAGGTTGTCAGGGGCTGAATCTGTGCCATTGGTTGCCATTCCACCTGTCCCCCCCTCATTCTCGCACACAGTTCCTCTGCCTACACATAACCCATCACCACTGGCCATAGAGGAAGGACAGTTGGTGGTTGGTAGCATGGAACAGGGAAGTGTGGAAAATATGGAAGGTGTGCCTGCACACCATGATAACAGTCAACTGACTGGTGATGTCCCACACAGGCATGTGCCCAGTGCTGCTTGTAGGAGGACCACTGGCCAACATGCCTCTGTGAGACAAAGCACATAAGCTGGAGTCACCAGACACATGTTTCGGGCTATAATGGAGGCACAGGCACATGCTGAATGGCACAACAGAGAAGATCTGCGACTTCAGAGGGCTACTGTCCATTGATTAACTGACAACATCCAGCCACTTGCAAATGCTCACCATCATCTTGCAGATATTTTGGATAGACGATTGGGTGACATGGTGGGAGTCCTTGACCGTGGCATGACAATCCTCGAGCATGGAATGTCTGTGCTGGAACATCTGGTGGGGGTGAGGTGTTGGGCAAGTGGACGTAGGTCAGCTACATCACCTGTTGAAGGTCTACATGAACATGCTACTGTACATGCCCGCTCCCATAGTGGCAGTAGCAGCAACAGTGCAGCTGGTGCTGTTTAGTCCACACCAGGACACAGCAGGCCACATGCACATGGTGCTGGATGGTCCCAACAAGGACACAATTCCAGTGGACATGTGTCATCAGACAGTACCCAATCTGGACCTCTGCCTGGTGCAACCCCAAGCAGGCGCATGTCACGTGGCCATGGCCGGACACCGTGAACTGTGAAACCTGCATTGTACAGTCTGCAGCTGTCAATAATACCCCTCTGTAGGCCAGCCACATGCCACACCTGTGTGCATGCATACACACACACCAGAAACAAATGTAGGGCACCTCAACACACACACGCATAACATCCACACATGCCCAATGATATCACAGGCCATAACACACACACACACACACACACACACACACACACACACACACACACACACACACACACACACACATATGATGTCATCCAATGGCACAGCCTAGGCCTCTGACAAACATTATCACCCTGTGCATACGATGATGCCTGTGCTGCATACCTGTCATCCACACCATCGGTGCAGGGACAGGCTCATATTGTCTGATGCACAGGGTGAACATACTAGGTAGACAATTGTAGATTAATATTGTTGAGTAGTGTTGACAGGCAGCAGACATACCATGTATTACAGTTTTAGAATGCATTTTATACATTTGACAGTATGTATCATGTGTAACAAAACTATATATATATATATATATATATATATATATATATATATATATATATATATATATATTTTATATATATTTTATATATATGCATATATATATATATATTTATAGTTATGACAGTTGTACAGATGTAGACTTGTTTTTGTTGTTTCACAGATGACAGTACATTCAAGGGTACTGTACATATGTACACAAAGTGACTGTCCCATTTGTTTTCAGTACTGTGGAATACCTGTAGTAAGATGTGCCTTATAGACTCCATGCAACATGTATACAACCCAGATGGCTTAGTGGTACATCCATTGACCTCAGTGTGCATGGTCCAGGGTTCAATTAGGACTGCATAAGGTACTTTTAAGCAGTTGTGAGCAGGTGCAAATGTGTTTTTGTGACAGTAAGCAGTGGGCACATGCAGGTAACTGACATGTACAACTCACAGTACACTTGAAATGACCTTCTTTGACAATACTGCTGATGTCACCCACCTACAAATACACCTCTGGGACTGCTGTAAACCAGAATCTCCATGGAGCGTGCTATAACTGCGTAAAGCTGTAGTATGTGAATCTAGTTTGGTCCATGTTCTAATCCCAGACAGTTCAACTGTGTGCATTTGTCTGCCTGCCTGCCTGTGAAAGAAATGATGCTTTTATAGTATGCACACACTTTACAATTCACATACCCACCTTTGGCAATTCTGCTGATGTCACCCACCTAGAAATACACCTCTGGGACTGCTGTAACCCAATATTCTCTGCAGCGCGTACTGTAACTGTGTATTGCTGTAGGTGTGATAAACTAGTTAGGTAGGGGCTCTATGCCAAGAGAAGCCAACTGTGTCTGTCTGTCTGCTTGAGAAAGTAACAATGCCTTTTAGAGTATGCACACTCTTTACAATTCACATAACCACCTTTGGCAATCCTGCTTTAGTCACCTACCTAGTAATACACCTCTGGGACTGCTGTCACCCAGTAATATATGTAGCATGTGATGTAACTGTGTAATGCTGAAGTGTGATACACTAGTTATGTAGGGGGTCTATTCCAAGACATGGCAGGTGTGTGTGTGTGTGTGTGTGTGTGTGTGTGTGTGTGTGTGTGTGTGTGTGTGTGTGTGTGTGTGTGTGTGTGTGTGTTTGACAGTCAGAGCCTGTGTGGAGGTGGCTGTGAGTGTCTAACCACTGGACATGTTGAGGAGTGGATTTTGTAGTTTTCCTATATGGTGTCCATATTATATGTCACAATGTCCACCTCACGAGGAGTACAGATGTCAGTCAGCCAATGGACTGTGTTGGCAAGCCATACCCCTACATCTGGCAAAAGGCCTGGTGAACAAAGTATGTAACCCTAATATTACCCGGAATACGTTCTGAACCCATGTGTCATACACAAACACACTTGCCTAGAATATCCCACTATGGTGTTAATACCCTGCACATTGATGACATATAGTAGGCATGGTGTGATTGCAGTGAGCTGCAGAGGGCATGTCACCCTGTACAGCAGTACAATAGGCACATAATTGCAGACAATGTGCCTTCACTATGTTCCCCACTGGATGCCTGCAACATATGTGGTGCCATTAAATGTGATTCACAGAGGCCATACAATGCCTTATACATGTGCCCTGTATGGACCAATGCCACTGACACCAGAGAATACCTGTATCATGCTATCAATGCAGGTGGAGGGTCAACCTGCTGTTTATAAGCAGGTCCTGCCACACCAGGACATTATTGGCATATCTGAGGATAACAGTCTGTGTACACAACATGTGCCAGCCAAACCAAGTTCACTTGTACATGCAACTATACATTATTTTGGGATGTGCACATCCCAGGCAATGTCCATGTCAAGGACTATCAAACACAGACATGGCATGCATTGCAAAGCTATGGCCATACACAATGGTAACCAGGATGTCAGGACAGTTCATACAATAACCCTCTGTGTGGGACATTGCAGATATTATACCCCTGTACCACACTGCACACCATTGTCAGGTGACGTGATGCCAAGGATTACCCCTCATCCAGCCTTGTACAACCATCTTGCACAGCCAACCACTACACACCCATGAAGCAATGCACACATACATGTCAATACTTGCACCTTATGTCTGCATGTGGGGTATGATGCTCCCAACCACAGTCACACACAGTATAACTCCCATTGGCATACCAACTGATGTCAGACACTTTCACATGCCCTAGCCCATAGAACCTCCAGATATCCCCTGTTGTGCATGTAGTACCTGTGCTTACTGCAGTGTGGCAAACTAAGTAGTTAGGAAGTGTATTTGTGGGCCTGGCAAAGTGTGTCAATGTGAGTCCATTAGAGAGTGTGGTTGTGTTGACAATGACATCCATTCATGTGGACAGCCATGTGTGCTACACCTAATGTATGTCTACTCTATATCTGTTGTGAATGTCACTCACCAGCACACATATATGTTCTTACAGCACACCAACATGTCAGCTTTGTGGCACATGGAGTAACTGCATGCACTTGTAATAGTCATGACTAGTCAGTCAGGGGTTTGAACCCCTGTACTGGTAGGTGTGTGACAGACGATGCTTACATTTTAGTCTACAAGCCTTTCTCTGATGTACTTTGCCTCTGTCTGTCCCTCCCACACACTCTCTGATGGATGTGGAGTTGTACACCTGCTCAGCAGCAACTTGTGTTTTGTAAGTGATGGTCATGATCAGGTGATGGCCTCTGCACCTATTGCAGTCTTCCTCTAGCTGATTTCATGTGGAACACCTGTGATGACATTCCCATAGCCAATCGCATGGAAACACAGTACAATATCTAGGAACATCATGTTGGTGTTTGCCCATGACAGTCGCTGTGAGTAGTACTTGGATCTGGTGTTTGGTAAACGGAATCAAAGATGATATTTGGATGTTCCTCAAACAACATACACAGTGGGAAATAGCCTAAAGACAGGAGGGTGATGTGCCAGACATGACTACAGCATGTAAGTGTAGCTATGCTTCATTGAGACTACTGCCAGTTTAACAAGTTGTGTGTGTTAATGGCTATTATGCATATTTTAAAACTGACAAGACAGTGTTCTGTTTGTGATGGACCCCCATCTGTAGGGCAATCTGTGGACTGGTCAGTGTGTGGAACCATTTGTTTCCTGTGCTATTCACTGAACACACATCTGTGAACTGCAGCAGCATAGTTTGAGGATTGCAGTCAGTACATGGTGATAGTCATGAGTTACTGCCATCGCATCCCTGACTGGACATATGTCACATGAAACACTGGTATGACAGACACTGTCTGGGGTTCTCAGTGACATGCCAATAATGGGCCACTGCTCATAGCTGCAATCACAAGTCTTCTACAGTTTGTACAGATGTCATGCAGTATATATGCATGTGTTGTGCTCCCTCTGCAAATGTATACCATCTGTGGTGTTGGGTTGATGTCCCAGAGACTTCCCATAATCTGGAATAAACTATCTATCTATATCAAACAAAGCTCCTCATTAGCACTCTTCAAGAAAAAATCTTGATGATTGGATAGGAAAGTCATCCCGGGGATCACCTCTGTGGCTCTCCTCGACAGTGGCACAGGAAAATAATTTTCTTGGGTGGCAAAAGCCAGTGTCCCTTTTTGGCTGGGCTTGTATAGGCCCCAGGGCCGTTAGCCTAGTAGCTACCTACCTACCTATGATGGACATATCTATGCATGCTGTTATAAGTAATCCACAATGCTGTTGACTATTACTAAGTCATATCTGTGTTTAAACTGCAACACAATATTCTGTATGGGTTTGGAGGTCCCAACAGAACCTCCTGTCCCACTTCAGCTGGCCATGGCACTGAGCACCAGCACATCTGGGGCCCAGGCTTGGACCTCCACCTTTGTTGGCTCTGCACCACCTTCTGGTGGAACCACCACTGAGGATGGGGCTTGTCCCCCTGGGAGCAGGTCCAGACAGGAACATGTCCGCTGTTGTACAGTCCCAGATGTGTTGCGTGGGGGATCAATATGTGGTTTTTAGGCCAGATACGCCAGCTCGAGGGCAGAGTGTCACATTTACAGGGTGAGCCTGCCCTTCCTAGACAGCCCCCAGTACTGCCACCTTTGCGGCTGTTTTGGTGCAGTGGTGGCTGCCCATGGCTGTGGACATCCATCCCACTGTTTCCATATGGGGGCTCATGGGTTTGTGACTGCCGAACACCCCTCCCCGTCCAAGGAGTATTCCCCCCACATGTGTCATATACTGACCCTCTATACTGTCTTGTCTGTCATCCTACCCAACCTATCTTCCACGAGCATACCTACTCTTCTTCCCCCCCATCCCACTCTCACCCTACGGAAACAAAAGGCCATTCGGTTCCTAGAACAACATTTGCCCCATACATAGCTGTTTATTTCACACACGTGTCCACTGGACACATGTAACCCTTTTAATATGCATCACAACATACTCCAGTTGTCCTCACCCCTGTCTCTCAGGCACACGATCCTGTTATGCACATGACTCCTAAAGGTTCCAGGTACACGTGATGTAGATGACCCCATTGTACACACAACACTACAGGTCCATCTATGGTTACCCCATTTACTTTTTCATGATGATGATGTCGCACACAGCACCTTGCAGGAGTACTGTTCTCACATAATGATTGGACAGGAACTGTTGTGTTAATGTAAATAAAATGCACAGAGTGATGTATTTGGCCAATGTACAAATGTTTGCATGTATTAATGACACATGTCTGTCTGAGGGAGTCTTGTTATTACATAGGACACCACTACATAATACAGGTGTTGCTGGTGTTTCCCTTTTCATTCCTTTGTAATGCTTTGCTGTAACATGGGATGTTCTTGATATATCTATATATATGTATGTATCTATATCTGGACATAAACACTCACACATACATCTACATGATGGAATACATTTCCTATACTGTTAAATGATTGCACTGGATATGTTTGTGATAAGATCCAATGTTTGTATATCTGCCATGGCTTAGTGGTAAATCACAATAGCTGTGTGTGCAGGGTTCTAGTTTTGAGCCTTGCAGAGGCCATTTATTTTGTTGCTGGTCAGAACAAGGCCGTTGGATACTGAGTGATTAAGGCACATTAAAGCAGTTGTGAGCAGGTGTGCATGGGTTTGCATGGAGCTAAGCAATGCAAACCTCCGGTTACAGTTTCTTATACTCAGTTAGCCTCTACATTGCTTCACCAGTGTAATACTCACATACTGGTGGCCAAACAGGCTTACACCCACTTGCTCCCGCTCTTGCAAATGCAATGCATTTGGTGTTTGCATCTGACACTCACACCCCTGGGTGGGAGTGAGGACTATGATATTACCTTGTGATGCCTATTACATCAGATTACATGCCTACAGTGTCAGGAATGGCTGCCCATTAGGCAAAAGCATGCCGTTCGACTGTACGGAATCCACGGCCTGTCCAGAGTTTGACTCATATTATTGGTGCGTTCCTCTTACAACCTGCACCTGTCTGGCTAATACATATGAACTGACACTCTTCAATACAAACAAGTAATTGGGTTTTGGAACCCATATCCTTCAGCCGAGTCATCTAATTGTGAAAGTTCTAGGGACAGGGCTCAACATTCCACTACGTGCTTGTCTGTTTACTACTTCGATTTTATTTCACTGTTCGTAGACACTCTTGTATGCTTAGCATATATTTCAGTATCCACAGACACTGAATTACTGACTTACTATTAGAGGTGTTGTCTACTAGTAGGCATAGTAGGTTTTGCATGTTTACGCCTCCATAGAGCACTTGTACATGCCCCCTGCACTCGCACATGTTTCCTGTGCACATCGAGGGTGCGGTTGCACACCCTCATACATATTCATATGTCGCTGCTATACCATCTGTAGTGGAATAATAACTAACTATTACAACATAATAAGGTTAAACAGACCAAACAAAAGGGGTGGTGGTATAGCCATTATGTATAAAGACACTCTCAAACTGGAACAATTTAACTGTACCCCTCCTGACCTACCCAAGTCAGAAATCCTGACAACATGCCTAATAATAAACCCAAACAAAACTATTAGTATCATAACCATCTACCTCCCCATCCCCCAGACAATAACCTACCCATCACTGAAAATCTACTCTCTTGGGCATCATCTGATTTTAATCAAGAAACTATTACCCTAGGAGACTTCAACCTAGATTGGCACTCCTGCAACTCCAGCAACCCCTCCACTTTCCTAAACCTTTTTACCTTCAATCAAACCATTTCTTGTCCAACCAGAATAGATAAGCACGCCAACAAGCAGTTTACACTAGACTGGATACTGACTAACAAACCCAACCTACGCTACCTATCAGGCTGCCTTCCTGACTCCCTCAGTGACCATTGTCCTACCTTCCTGTTCAGAAAGTGTATACAGTCACAAACTGACACACTGTACAAGGTGATTCAAAATAAAAAACAATTCTCCCCCTCCAGTTCCAACCTACTACTACAGCAAAGTAACTGGTCCCCACTTAGAAACCTCCCACTAGATCAGGCTGTAGACTATTTCAACAATGTCTTCCTTACAATACTAAATAAACTAGCACCCATTAGAAAAATAAGAACAAAACCTAAGCACACTCCCTGGCTAACAAAAGATACAAATTTGCTTCTGAAACACAGAGACAGGGCTTGGTAAGATTACCACACCAACAGGAATAGTACCAACCTTACCACTTATCAACTGCTTAGAAACCAGGTTAAGAAACAAATAAAACTAGACAAATGAAACTACTTCCTATCTTGTCAACAAATCCACCAAAACAACCCCCAAAAATATTGGCAAAGCATAAATACCCTTATAAACCCAGGCCATACCCCAACCCCCCTCCTTCTACCTCCAATTCAACTAGCACAATAGCAACACAATTTAACATGCACTTTATAAACACTATTACATCACTCCTAGACGACCACACTACACACACCCTCACAGTACCCTCTCCCTCCTCTGATTACCCAAACCCTTCTCCTTTACCCAAGTACAAACTAGCTACATTAAAAAGCAACTTTCCAAACTCAAACCCTATTGTATAGCAGCAGATCAGCTACCCAATGGATTCCTTAAAATAGCAGCACCCTCAATTGCCTATCCCATATCTATACTGATCAACTGATCAGTCTCAAAAAATATATCCCCTACCTATGGAAAATTTCTCATATCATCCCCCTACATAAAGGGGGTCCCTCTAAAGAACTATCAGACTACAGCCCCATAAGCACCCTCTCCCCTCTAGCCAACATCCTAGAAAAAGCCATCCACTCCCATCTCCTTACCTCCCTCCTCAATCTCAACCCCCTCTCACCCACTCAACATGGCTTTAGGCCAAAGCATAGCACATGCACTGCCCTGCTGTCTTTTACAAACACCATCCAAAGTCTAATAAATGAATGTAATTTTCTCCTCCATATTCCTAGATATGTCAAAAGCCTTTGACACAGTTTCCCACCAAATCATACTTAACAAACTATCATCCTACGGTCTCAGTACATCTGCCCTGTGCTTATTCCACAGCTACCTCTCTAACCACCAACAAGCCACCAAATGGGAAAAATAAACTTTTCCCTCTTCTACCCATCTTTGTAGGGGTACTCCAGGGATCCGTACTTGGTCCCCCTACTCTTTACAATATTTACTAATAAACTCAGCTCTGCAAACCAATTAGCCTCCATAGTCCAGCACACCGATGACTCCATACTTATCTGTTCAGCCCCTTCCCCCCAGGAACTGCAAACAAAAATACAAACTTCTTTCCAAGATATAGAAAAACACCTCACAAATCATCAACTCATACTGAATCCTAACAAAACCAAGCTACTAATCTTTAATTACAACAAACCCAAAATATGCCACTCCCCACTAACAATTCTTTCAACAAATGGAACTAAAATTGAACCCACTAGCCAAACCAAACTCCTAGATGTCACCATTGATAATAACCTAAGGTTTGATACTCATATCTCCATCACCATCAAAAAGGTACACTGCAAACTAGGCACCCTTTATAGAGTCAAACCTTATCTGACTGAAAGTGCCAGAATAGCCACTGCCCTCTGTCAACTACTTTCCACCCTCCTCTATGGATCACAAATATTTACCAATCTACGCAAACCAGACCTAAGTAAACTAGAGTCCTGCTGCAACAAAATAGCCAAATTCGCAACAGGCCACCCATACAGAACACACCACTGCTCAGTACTCTCCCAACTCAACTGGCTAGAACCATGAAACCCTAAACTTAATTCAACTGTCCACTGTACAGAAAATAATTAACCAAACTGATAACTGCCCTGCACCGAGCAACCTAGTCCAACCCAATACAAATCCTAGATCAGTTAGATCCTCTAATAAACGTATGCTAAAGATTACCCATGCCCACAATGCACAACGCCCAATACAAATCCTAGATCACGTAGGTCCTCTAATAAACTTATGCTAAAGATTACCCATGCCCACAATGCACAAGACTACTCACTCTACTCTCACAATATTGCCAAACTATAGAATACTCTTCCTCAACATATAGCTAAAAACCCTAACTATCACGAGATCAAAAATTATCTCAAGGAACATCTAGCTAAACAATGGCTCTGCTCCTGCCATACTCCAGGCTAGGCTTCTGCTGTTATCAGCAGAGAGCTTAGTTGCATAATCATCTAGATTGCAGATAACATCTAAACTGCTTATATCCAAAGTGCTTACATAAACCCCAGGCTCAATAAATAATCAGCACCTGAACCATCTCTGTTAGCCTAAAATTTGTCTCCATGCTAATTTTGTTTGGGTCATACAACTGATTAATGAAAACGTATGTCCTTGCCTTGATAACTGTACTCAAAGAATACTTACTATTGTGTCAATCTGTACAACATCTCAAGATTGACTAACACTTTGTAAATATTGTTACTAGATTTAATTTGTTAAATGATGTTGCCTTCTTTTTGTAATCATTGGTAACTTGTTCTGCTTTATGTATTGGGAAATTTTCTCCCCAGGTCTCCACTAAAAGTGGGCCCCGTGCCCAGCCAGAGAATACCCGGTTAACAAAAATAAATAAATAAAATAAATAAATAATTCTGGACACCTGCATTTGCTCGTCAGTCTCATTCATGCTCCCTGCTGACATAACTTAAAAGCAGAGGCCCAAGGTACTTAACACACACACACACACACACACACACACACACACACACACACACACACACACACACACACACTCACACAAGCTCACGTACTTGTGCACACACATCTGAAGACAGCATTGTTCTCTTTTCAATGGTAGCACTGTGGTCTTCAACTTGAAAGTCTTAATCTTCACTCTGCCACATGTACATTCAACACCAATTTACTCCAGTATGCTTCAAAGGTCAGAATCAAAAATGCAAAGCAAAACTACTATCAAGGTTAGATGACAAGTAATTTAATATTTGTAATACTCCACTAGACTTAAGGGAAAATGTAAACCAAATAACGCAAAACACACAAAACGTCAATTAAACAATTTTGTAAAACGTGAGCAATCCATTGGTTCTGCTGTTACTGAATTAGATTCGAATGAGACTGGGTTGGTCAGTAATAAACTTGGGGCTGAAGCTTCATGTACTTTGGCAATGGCTTTTTCTTTCACCAAAAGTGAAACATCTTTAATCTCCGAGTCAGCCCCCGTTTCCCCCAGAGGTCTGACAATCAAGAATTTTCCAATGATTAGGGGAGGCAAAGTGACTCGGGGGAAGAAACAGGGAAAAGCTTTAGGACATTAACATCAGATTGGTACATTTTTAATTTACATAACAAGACTTTTATTGATGATGAGCTAAAGATTTCACATTTATTCCTACCAATAGAGCATCTATTACAGATGTTATTCTTGATTTTAAAATTTTTGTGCATGTTAAAAGACCTAGTACAGTAAATCCCCCACTAACCAACACTTTAAATGTTTTTTTCTACAATCTGTGAAGCTGATCTTTATAGGCTGTTTAAAAATAAGGAAAGTAAAACCAGTAAAATTAAACCTTTTATTTAATTTAAGTCAAAGTAAACATTTAGCTCTTAAAAACCTTCGTAGTTATTCTGAATTATGGTATATGAAAGCAGATGGCCACAGTGGTGCAGCAGTTAGCATTGTCACCTCACAGCAAGAGGTTCTGTGGTTCGAGTTTCCTCCCAAAGACATGCTGTAGGTGGATTGGACACTCTAAATTGGCCCTAGGCATGAGTGTTTGTGTGTGTGTGCCTTCTGTGGAAGGTTGGGCACTGGGCTGGCAACTCAACACCATAAAAACTCTACTGCCAATCATGAGCAGACAAGTGATCTGATGTGGTGACCCCAAACTGGGAAAAGCCGAAAGAAGAAGAAGGCAGATAAAGACAATGACCATGTGATAATGGAAGCAATGCAATATAATAAAGCTATGGATGAATAACTGTTAGATGCTATTACAAAAAAGTCTCTAAGGATGTGGTAAGAAAGAACAAGAAACTAGTTGATGTTCTGTTATTAGATTTTCTTCATCAGGGATATATTAATTTTGAGTTATTTGATTTTCACCTTATTGAACAGCCACAGTTAGGTGTGATGTTTGGCGTACCCAAAATACATAACAACAGTATCAAACCACCATTTAGGCCTATTGTTTCTGCACCACAAAATAAAACTGTTACTATTGCCTCTGACTTGGATACTATTTTAAGCCCTATTGTACAGAAAAATACCCATTTCTTGAAAGATTCCTGGTTATTTTCAGACCAGTTAAAAAATGTACCAGTTTACTGGTAAAGAACACTTTATTTGTGCAATTGATGTTAATTATTTGTAGACAGCAGTTGATCAGGAAATGGGTATTCAGTTTTAAGGTTATCTTGGTAAATGCAATGATTCTGGTAACTTGGACATTAGCACCATTTTTTTGCTTCTTGAACTGGTTCTAACCAATATTTTTTTTCACTTTGGGGAAAGCATTTTTCAACAATTTGCTGGTGTAGTGATGGGGGCAAAAGTTGCCCCAGTTTTTGCAAATTTAGTGATGTATTGGTAGGAAACTAAATATCTTCTGCATTTGCCACTTTTCAAATATGTTACTTATTATAGAAGGTACATTGATCATTTGTTTTTTTTTTTATCTGGACAGAGAGCAGAGTTATTTCAAGAATTTTTAGTTCAAATAAATGACAGTATTATTTGGTTTTAATCTGAAATCAGGAATTTAGGTAAAATAGTTAATTTTCTTGACACTGAGATAACATTAGATGTGCAGCAAAGGAAATTTGAGAATAATATTTACAAGAAGGACACCTTCATAAATAACTACTTACATTTATAGGTTCATAGGTAGATACTAGCCAACAAGGTTCCCTGGCTTACTCCACCCAAGAAAGTTATTTTCCTCTGCCACTGTCGAGCAGACACAGAAGTGATCCCCGGTGTGTATTTCCTATTTCCCATCCACTCATCCAGATTTTTCTTGAAGAGTGCTAATGAAGAACTTTGTTTGACATAGATGGGTAGCCTGTTCCAGAGTATGGGAAGTCTCTGGGACAGGAATCTATCCCTCCAGCATGTCCTGTTTATTGTGGTGACAAAGTTTAGGTCCCTAGAGCGTGTAGCTCAGAGGGATTGGGATTTCTTTAGGTGTAGCATGTCAGTAGTTACCATCATTTTTTATGAAACTTAATATCTTCAGAGGGCAAGTTATTTGACTCGGCCATTTGATCAGTGACGATCTTAAGTTTTTGAGAGAAGTTGAAGTGCTTATTTGTATGTTTCAAGACAGAGGTTACCCTACTGTAAAATTAAAATCTATCTCTGAAGAAATTGTGATTAATAGAACTAATAACTTTCCTCCAGTTTTGATTTTGGGTTTTACCTCTGAGATAAAAAGCAAAAGTGAGATAGAAAATAAGTTAGCTTTTCACATTCCAGTGAGTATAAATGGTACTAGTGTTAGAAATATAATACAAGATATTGGAAGGTAATTTTAGGGGAACCAGGAGAAAGCCAGAAGTCAAAGCCAAAGTCAAAGTAAACTTTGTCATATAAGACTACATAAGTGCAGCCTAAATAAAATTCTGAGCATCAACTCACCAGAGAGTACATTGGAAGCAAGGATAACAAGAACAGCAGGATAACATTTCAATTAAAAAAAAAGATACTCAATACGAGATTCACAGAAGGATAAATAAACCAGTAATAATAATAACAAAAGCACAACAGACCCCCAGACAGTTATAAGAATACTGTACATAGCAGCATGACAGTGTAGGATTGCTCATGTTAAGATTGTCCTCCTTTATTCATCTGCATCAGACAAACAGCAAGCAATTGCACATGAATAAGAAAATATAATGCTACATCAAAGAATAAAAAAAGATATTGCACACGTTTCAGCTGAGCTATGTATTGTGAATGATTACCGACTAAATAGTCAGAAGCCAGAATTGTTGGATATAAGCCATACATTATATACAAGACTAAAAATCTAAAAAAATGTTGGAGCATTCAAATTTTAGGAATAATAATTTATTTAATAGCTCTGTAGGAACTTCCCCTGTCAACAGTGTAAATTTTGTAGGTACATTAATCCTACTAGAGATTATTATTTTAAACACTTAGATTATACTTACAGTGAATGACATATTTGATTGTAAAAGTGAAGGTCTTGTTTACCTAGCTTGTTGTTCTAACTGTGACAGTTTCTACATTGACAAGACTACTAGAAGACTAGCATTTAGAATAAGAGAACATGTGCCAGTCATAAAGAAAAAAGACACACCTGGGATTCATGACACTGCTATTTCCATGCAAGAACAGTGTAACTGCTCCTGCATGGAAAATGGCCTCTTTGCGATCCACGTATGTGTCATTTTCACGTGCACGAGTGGGCTACACTGTTCCTGCATGGAAAGCCATGCGGGATGCTAATGAGCTCATTTGCTGGTGAAAACCATGCAAATGAGCCCAATTAGCAATCCAGCAAAGCGGCATGTTCCATGCTGGAACAGTGTAGCTTGCAGAAATGTATTTGGTTACTAAACAAATACATTTCCACAATCTATACAACAGAGCTATGTCAGCACTCCAGAAAACATGTATTAATTAGGTGTTGTGTGCCAATGGCCAAATATTTGACCATTGGCATGCAAAACCACTCAAAAATATTCAAAAAATAAATTTATGTTATGTTGGCCGAACTCGGACATTGAGGGCAGGGGATGTGGTACGCTAGTGGGAGGGGGAGTAGAAGAAGAAATGGGGAGGAACTGCAATAGAACTACTTTCTGCATTTTGCCATTATAGTCAATGGCATGCAGAAAGTAAACATAGGCAAGGAACAGTGGTTGCTAAGGGGGAAGGTGTGGGAATAGTGCAGTAACTAGGGCTCAAGGCAGTGGGATACGCTGATGAGGGGACTTATACTGAATCACAATTTGAACAGGAAAATTTCCAAGTGTCAGACTGCACCTAACCATGTAGGTGCTCTAACACCATCATGTAGGCAGGAGGAGCAAGGAACATGAAATGGGGGTGTGTCATGCTTGCTGGAAGCACATTGGAACCTTGTTGCCTGGTGTCTGCTTAGCTAAGCACAGCTAGGAGAGGGGTTATGTCTGAAGCTGTGTACTCATACTCCATGAACTGAAGAAAGTGTGCACGTGCAGGGAGGGACATATCTTGCTGTTTACACTACCAACAGGCTGAAAGAGGAAGGGTAGAAGGCAAAGGCAAAGGAAATAGAACAAGGGAAACGCTGTACAAATCAGCAATATTGGAGTCTGCAGCCCACAATTGGCCAATGAAAGCACTAGAATAATACAGCTGACAGGTGGCTGCAGAGCTGAAGATGGAACGACATGTAAAATAGAATTAAAGGGGAACAGCACAAAATAAAGGTGAACTGATGTAGAAATCACTACCATGGGAGGCTTGCAACTCAGAATGGGCCCTGCAAATATAATACAACTTGCAGTTAGCTGCAGAGCTGTAAATGGGAGGAGATGAAAGTAAAAATTAATTACAAAAAGGGCAACAGCAGAATAAAGGCAATCATCCACAAATCACCAATAATGTTTCTACCACTCACAGTGGCTAAATCCAAGCCATGAGCAAGTAAGCTGGCATCTGCAATGAATCAGAAACAGCCAATCTGACAGGCAGCAGTAGCATTACACCACTATAAAGTAAGGAAACACCCCAGTCTGTGTTTCCCCACAAACTCTGCACCTTTAGAATAAATCTGGGAATTTAAACCGACAAAATGTTAGTGGCTGCCATTGCTCGGATACATCAGTATGTGCTGGAGGCTGATGGTAGTGAGGAGGATAATGCTGTCAACCACCGCAGACCCAGGAGGAGGAGGAGAGTGTTCAGACCCAAGGTGATCTACCAGGGGCTACATGACCTGGAGAGTGTAGAGCATTACAGGGTGGACAGGGACATATTTCAGCAAATTGTGGAGCTGTCCCGGCCTCGCATCACATCCAGAACAAACAGAGGGGAACCCATCCCAGTGGATAGTAAGGTATGTGTAGCCTTTAAGAATACTAGCTACAGGTACTTTCCAAAGACATACTGGGGATATCATTAGGGTGTCACAGGCATCTGCATCCAGAGTACTCCATCAGTTCCTGGATGCCATGCTACCACATATCCATGAACACATCTACTTCCCCAACACCTGTGAGGAATTGACCAGCAATATGTGTCGCTTCCACCATGTAGCTGAATACCTGCAGGTACTGGATGCCATAGACTGCACGCACATCCACATCAAAGCACCACCTGGTGAGTGGGGTAGGGTCTACATCAACTGCAAGGGCTTAACCTCCATCAACCGCCAGGTTGTGTGCGATGCCGGAGGCATTATCATGCAAGAGTGTGCTGGCAGCCCTGGAAGATATCATGACTTCCACATCTGG
The DNA here is from genome assembly GCF_019279795.1 of Protopterus annectens. Classification (NCBI taxonomy): domain Eukaryota; kingdom Metazoa; phylum Chordata; order Ceratodontiformes; family Protopteridae; genus Protopterus; species Protopterus annectens. The sequence goes on from NC_056727.1 coordinate 194,838,257, forward strand.
CATTCTTCACAGCTGTATTAGGGGTTTGCCAGGGGGGACATCCTATCTGACCATCTAGTGGGGGATCCTGGCTATACACTGGAGCTGTGGCTGAAGACACCCATCAGAAATGGACACACCCCCAAACAAGAATGCCATAATGAAGCACATGCACAAACCAGGATCATTATAGAGTGTGTGTTTGGAATGCTCAAGTTACATTTCCACTGCCTTGACATATCCAGTGGAGCCTTGTAGTACTATCCAGCTACATGTGGACAAATGTTCATAGTATGTGCCATGCTACGCAGTATGATCCTGCGAAAACAGCTGCAGCAGGAACAACATGGGGAGGGGCCACACAGCCCCCCATCATTGCCAAGGTCACCACAGGCACAGAGGGACCTGGATGAGGAACTTCCTGGGCCTGCCCCTAGAGGCAGACAGAGGTGTGCCCAGTATGTCTATGCTTGGCAAAGAGGCAGTGCATAGCACACACACTGACACTGTAGGGACCCAGAGAATGATACCTCTCTCAGAAACGCACATACAGTAAAATGGATGCCAAACATGACACTACCTGTACTTTTCCATGTATAGGGAGAGTACTGAGTGCATCCCACATAGTCAGCCCTCCAGCACCATCCTCAATACCACCCCAGGCACAAGGTAAGTCACCCTTACTATCAATTACTGAATGGAGTAGTATGTTATGATAGTTATATCTATGCTAAGGATGCAAGCATGCAAGGTTGGCCAAATGGGATAGCAGCAGATAGCTGACAGTTATATGGGACAGCATGAAATCCATAACAAATACTGTTCTCCCCATACTAGGCAGTAGTACTCAAAATGACAACTCCCACTGCAGTACATTTGGTGGGTCGACTAACTGTGGGTGTCCACAGGTCAAACACATGGATATCAATGAGCATTCCCATACCCACCCTCCCAGCCTCACCCAGTAGGACAGGTGTAGATGACCAGGAATAAAGGTTGGGCAAAGCTCCACAAATGCTGGCAATCGTGAACAGCCCCCTACAGACCTACACAGACATAGTAACAGGTTTGGCAGTTGCAGTATAGTTCTGAAGAGTAATACGTCTGAAACTGAAATGAATGTCATTACAATCTAACTTGTGTACTTTACTGATATGCCTCCATTCTGCAAGATAGGGCACAATACAATACTAAATGGAAGCAAACAGAGTGATAATTGAAATACCAGTACAGTCAATGCAAATGTATAAAGTTGTCAGGTGTGTCCTCCCAATGCCATGTTTAAATGGCAGTAACATATAAGTTTGTAGAGTAGTATCAGTGGAGAACAGATTGCCTAAGCTGTCCCAATCTGCATGATAATTGGTGTATGTCCACTATATGCAGGGGTCATTGTGCCAATCTTTAGTGAGTGTTTAATATTGTCTGGAAGTGGACAGCATGTAGGCCTGGATGTTGTGTCTCAGTGGCCTAGGTACTGTACTGTGGTTGACAGGGCCATGTTCCACCAACTACAGTGCCAACCAATCTGCTTCTCAGCTACACCTATGTTACTAGTTGTACAGACTCACTGTCCAGATGTCAATATGTGTCACTGTCAGAAAGCTGGACAGGCTATGAACAGGGGTCCATATACAGAAACAGTACACAAATAGAAGTATTTTATGCAGTGCCTAGAAAGTAACTATGAACTGCACAAACCTTTGGAATTAAATATGGAGGTTAGCATCATGTTAGTTGTCTGACTAATATGGAATACTGGTTGTCTGCCCAATCACTGGCAGCCCACATAAGCCACAGTTATAAAGTAATGACTCACTGCTGATGTCCATATACAAGGCAGGAGAAGGAGAAGGTCCCAGTCATATCTGTGAGTCAGATGCCATAAGCTTCCATATCACACATGCACTCAGACCATCCCCTCCCAACAGCCGCAGCTATTTTATCAGTCATATCCTTGCTGTTGGGAATGATTATAGAATCAGCACACTTTTTTATGGAATACACACAGGATACAGCATGCTGAAATGGTGGCCCATGCAGGTGTGTCCCTAGCCATAAGCAGCACCCTGCACACATCCAGACTGATGCATCACTATGGACTAGAAAGATTGCCAGGAACACCTCACCCCCTTGCCCATGTCACCCCAGGGGAATCCACTAGCTTGCAGCCTGGTAACATATGAATGACAAAATGCAGTGGTCTGCATCACTCTCATGTGGCCTACAGGCCTCTGGCAAATGCCCATGGCTCACCCATAGTGCCATCATATGTTTCACCCATAGTGCCATCATATGGAATGTCATAGGGTCCTAACTAACAACATAACACATTAAGCAGAAAACAAATGCAAGGCCATGCTGACAAATGCTAGTAGCATACCTCTGGCCATGTCTTAGTGCAAGAATTGTGGATCAAGGCATAAATGCTGCTGTGATAAAAGTCAAACTATAGAAATACTTCTGAGATATTGCTCCCATACTGTAGGTAAGAGGATGGAATTAGAGGGGGGCATAAAAGCATGGATATCATGGAGTGTGTGAAGTCTGAAACTCAAATGTCTGCTCATACTTCCCCCTGACTGCAAACCCATGAATGCATAACCACAAACCTGCTTGTAAACCACAATGTGAAGGGAAATTGACCAGATATATGAGTCCTGCCTTTGGATAACCTGGCCAAATCTGTACAGCTGAGAGGTATGCCCACAGCAGGATATGGCCATTCAGTTAAGTTGAGAAATGCACAAGAAGGGGATCCCCAGCCAGCATAGCACCAAGGTGCTGGACCATTTACACAGACCCATCACTCAATTGTCTGTAGCCACCCCTCCACAATGGCAGGATTGTGCCACAATGTCTAGTCTTTGCCTCACAATATTGGTCTCTGCTGCATTGCTCTTGTATTTCCCTGGTAAACAACTGTGAGCAAACAATGATATCTGTCAGTAGTTGATGACACAATACATTACACTGTAAAACAGTACATATGTCCAAAAGTCTATGCTAAAACAGAACATGTTACACAAGCAACACAGACAGTAATAGGAAACTTAGTTACACACAGTATCCCCCATGTTTGGACCAATTGTGTCTCCATATTGGCAACCTATCTACAGATATCCTGCAAAAATAGCTTGCTAGGTGTAGCTGTAGCACACAAAACCCTGGACTGGAGTACAACTCTCCCTGGAATGGATTCCCACAAGCAATATAGAAGGTCATACTGGGCATGCTCCTACACTTAGAGAAATAAAGCCCATGTCTGACACCACAGTGGACCATAGATATCTGTTATCTGCAGATGTCCGTGCACACACACCAAAATGTAAACTGTTTGGTCTTCACACACACACACACACACACACACACACACACACACACACACACACACACACACACACACATTGGACAGGAAAACCCACAGCCAGCTGTAGGTGGCAGATATGTGGTAAATCTCCATCTGTTTTGTGTGATATGCACACATATCTAAGGCCAACATACTACAATAATTCAAACATACACACACACATACACATGGGGGAGAGAGACACATACAGTGAGAGAGACAGTACCATTATGAAGCCTTTCCCACCCAGTACACATCCCATAGTTCCACTCTACACTATCTGCTGATGTATGTCACCTTAGATGTACCTTTGGACAAGCCTCAGATTTGTAAGCTCAATAGTGCGTGCGGTAAATACATAACTTGCTAAAGCAAATAAGTAGCTAGGTAGTGTTTCAAATCTCTGTCCTGGCAACTGTGGGTGTGTGAAGGAATTACTGTTTTACTCCATCCCCACCCAGTACACATCCCATTACCCAATATCAGAACATGTGCTGCAGTCAGTCACTGTACAAATTCCTTTTGTTAGCCCTCAGCCCTATAGGCTCTGTTGTGCTTGTGATAACTGTGTAACAGTAGAGTACCAATAACTATTTATGTAGCAATCCTAATCACAGTCCTGTCAAATGTAAAGGTGTGTCTGTTTGTGTGTGTGTTTGTAGGTGAATGATTTTGAGGCCATTCCCACTCACTCCATTTCACATTGCCCTCCTTTATCACTGCTGCTGATGTCACTCACCTTTAAAGATACCTTTGGACAGCTCTCAAATATGTAAGCTTTGTGGTGCATCTGATAAATGTGTAATACTATAGTGCAGTAAACTAGTTAGGTAGGAGTTCTAATCTCAGCCCTGGCAAATGTAAAAGTGTGTTTGTTTGTTTGTGTGAGAGTGTCTGTAGTTATAGAGACATGATTTTGAGGCCATTGGCACTTACTACACTTCCTTTCCCTCCTTTATCACTGCTGCTGATGTCACTCACCTTTAAAGATACCTTTGGACAGCTCTCAAATATGTAAGCTTCATGGCATGTCTGATAAATGCGTAATACTGTAGTGCAGTAAATTAGTTAGGTAGGAGTTTGAATCTCATTGCTGTCAAGTGTGTGTCTCTGTCTGGGGTTGTGTCATTAACATTGTGATCCATATCCATTGGGGGGATGGGTTTTGCTACACTTTTGTGTGGTCCACCCAGCAAACTACCAAATGTCCACTGTACAGGGCCCACTTTTGTGGTAGCTGTGGACACTCTTCAGTCCTATAATCTGTTTGTCATGTGATATTACTATAGAACAATATGGAGTCCAAAACAAGATATGTGGCCCTTGTAGTCCTGTGATACAATTCCACACTCAGGAATCATAGGCAAACACACTCATCTATTCATTAATCCCTATGTCACTAAGTGGTCTGCAAACTGGCTCACAGATGGATCTCACAGTGTGAAAGCAGTGGACTCCATGTCAGACTGCAAAACAGTCATGAGTGGTGTCAGACTGCCAAACAGTCATGTGTGGAGTACCACAGGTTCTTGTCCTGTGTCCAGTCTTGTGTGTTGTGTGTGGCTCTGATATCCAGCCCAACAGGAATGAACTGTGGTTAACAATGTTTGCAGACAATTGCTAATTGGGGCTCTGTTTACATCCCCAGATTATGTTAACATCCTGCATAAAGTCACCACTGACACCTCCAACTGTTGTCAGAACACTGGCCTTAGTCTCAATGTCAAGAAATGTGTCCCAATCCCCTGTTGAATCAATGTGTTGTCCACAAATGACCACATTGGTGGTAGTCCAATGGAGACAGATGTCCTTATAGGAGGTCTGTGAACACAGCTTGACAGCAACCTCTCTTCTGACCACCACATTGCCACTGTGGACAGAAAGTCCTTCCATGTGGCACACTGCATAACTAAGGGTGTGTCATCCAGGAATGAAGAGGTCAATGTCTCCCTCTACTCCCTGCTCATTAGGCCAATCAGCAGGTCCAATGGCCCATTTGCCATGTAACTCAGTAGACACCTTCAACAACTGGGTAGGCTGCAAGTGTACCTGACATGTATGACCCTAGGCATGAAACAACTGTCTGATATGGAAAGAGGCCAAAACCTCCAAGTGTTCCCAGTCACATCTTGGCTACTTACAGGCAATCCCTGCTTGACTGACAATGCCATGTCTGCCCAGCTGTGTTACAAATGCCACAGCTAGGAAACCCCAATCTGTATGCACCACATGCCATGGATACCTCAACCGCATTACCACATTCAACAGAACATGCTTGGGGACAGGTCCATAACCCAGACACTGGCCACATTATGCAATATATGTTGCATACATGTCAATCAAAGCACCTCACTGGCCCTCTTCAAGAGAAATTCAGATGAGTGGATGGTGAATATAACTGTCACCCTGGGGATCACTCAAGTGGCAGTAGTTGATAGATGGCATTCTGATAAATGTCATTTGCCATGATACCAGTGTACTCACATGCCCTACTCTTCTCATATCTCCATGGACATTAGCCTGGTACACACCCAGGGACACCTGCACCAATGGACCTCAGTACTGACAAATGTGTCTGTGTGCATTACTGAGTATAACAGTGTTTGTGAGTTTGTAAACTTGTAGTTGAAAATACTTTGAGGACCTTCTCACCCACTACACCCCCATTGCTATACTTAGAAAGGGCTGCTGCTGTACTGCACTGTAAAGGTACCTTGTGACACCCTTTACCCTATGGGCTACCTTGAGCTTGCAGTACCAGCATAACACTGTTCTACCAATGAGTAGACAGGTGTGGTTTACCCTCTGAGTCCTGGCATATGTGAGTGTGTGTGTGTGTGTGTGTGTGTGTGTGTGTGTGTGTGTGTGTGTGTGTGTGTGAGTGTGCATATTTGTAGGAGACAGCATTCTGAGGCCCCATTCTCCAAATACACTGCACATTGCCATACATTACAAGGGATGGTGATGTTGCTCACCTTAGGAGAGCCATGAAACAATCTTCACCCTACTAGCTCTGTGGCATGTGTGATAAATGCATATCAGTGTAATAGCAATAATTAGATAGGCAGGCAAAGGTTTGAATCTCATTCCTGGTAAATGTGTGATTGTGGGTTTGTCATAGCATTATCATGGGTATGAGTGAGTACTATATCCAATGTGGGTGGGGTGCTGGGTGTAATATTTTTACACCATGGTACCCCCAGTACATGTCCCAAGGTCCACTGTATGAGGACCACTGTCACCATCGACCATACAGGTAACTGATGACACTCTTCAGCCCAATAAGGCATGTGCTGTGTGCCAAAACTCTGTAACAGTATGGACTGAATGACGAGATAGGCAGGGCTGCTAACTGCAGGTGTGGCAAATGTGTGTATGGCTGTATCTATTTTGGTCATTGTGTATATTTCTGTAGCTGATAGTATTTCCTGGCCATTCTCACCCAGGACATCTCCCATTGCCATACTGTGCAAGACCAGTGGATGTTGTTCACCTTAGAGGAACTGTGGAGCACCCTTCACCCTACTTTCTTATGGCATGTGCAATAAATGCAGAGCACTTTAATAGCAAGACCTAGGTAGGTAGTGGTTCTAACCTCAGTCATGCCAAGGGTGTATGTTTGTGTGTGTGAGATCCGTATTCTGACTGTGTGTGTTTGAGTGACAAATGTGGCCATGGTTTACAGTTTTACACCATTGTACTCCCAACACATGTACTGTCCTATGTCCACATGGCTGATGCCTAACTCCCACCACATGCGGTGGCACAGACATCCCACAGTCGACGATTGCCACCATCTCACCCAACCATCTATCTATGACCTCAGCATAATAACGGTGGGCATCTCCAAGATCAAGCATGTTGTCACACATAGCATGAAGAGTTACATTTGTGACCCTGAGAGTATGTCTAGTGTTAGATTTGACATGTGTCTGTGCCTCCATGACAGTCCAAAACATGCATCTGGTGACACCTGCTGTGGCACTTTTGGCAGGGCCATGATGGGAAGCAGTCCACATATGAGCACCTCGGTCCATCCACATGTGTGGAATCTGCCAGTTCTCTGGCTATGGAAGGTGTATACACACTATATAGTTCTCTTAGATTTACATGACAAACATGTGTATCATACTCATATTCACAGGAGGCATATGGATATCTACAATATCCCTGTAGCTAGCTTAGCAGTGGCACAGTCAGTAGTGTTTGACAGACACTCCAGTGTTTGTCATATGTGAGCTGTCATTTCCTGGGGTGAGTTAGGGTCCTGAGCTGTGTTCTATGTCACAGCAGAGAAAGGCAGATGCTATGGCCATAGGTGCTGTTTAGCAGGACATCGCTACAGCAAGTCTTGCTCAGACATAAATCTTTTAAAATCCTATTTCCCATTATTAAAAAACCCATACTACATTCACTTATATGCTGACTTGTTTCACATACCTTTTTATTATTTCACATTGCACTGGGTTGTATCAGAAGGTTGCTCCAAGTCTTTTTGTTTCTTAACGTGGAGTACTGGTAGACAGATGTTTGGAATAGTTGTCTGCATGCCCTTTGTAGGCAAAGCTCTTGACCAGGTGATGGCCGGTGCACCAATTGGTGTTCCCCACTTGCTAACTGCATGCAGAGCAGCTGGGTAGTTCTTCCAATAGCCAATGTCATGGCAACACACTCCTATAATTGAGTACTTAATGTGGGCATTGTCCCTTTGCCTTGGCTGTGAGGAACACATCCTGGAGGTGTATGGCTACTAAGTGTTACACACAGCAGGTGGGAATAACTCTTACAACAAGACTTGTGGAGACAGGCCAACTAAATGGTGGAGAAGGTTACAGACTTAGGGACCGAATGTGAGTATTGCTGTTATATGGTGTGAATACTGCTAGTTTTACGGGCTTTGTGTGTACATGCTACTTATGCATGGATGTCAGTCTGACAAAGTTATGTGTCTGCATAGCTCTGAACTGTAGGCCTATCCACATAATGGCCAGAGGTTTGCCTGTTATGTTTGGTGTGTTACTCAGACAGGTTTTGTCCTTGGCAAATCAGTGGCATACTCTGGACATTGCTGCCAGTAAATGGCAACATCCATTTGTGTTTCTGACTTCGTATCCCTCGGAATAGAGATGTTGCAACCAACCCTGTAACACCAGCAACTTTATCGGTGTATAACAGCAATATTTCAAATATGGCCCTGTGTTTGGACATCTGTCCTCCACTTATTTGACAGGCTTTGTCCAGTTGTCATGCAGTAGAAGGTTGATAGGTATGGTCTATCAGTATTTAGTGCTGACATTCCTGCATCATCCCAGTGATGTTGTGGAATAAGACACATTAAGTGAAGTAGGAGCCATACAAATGAGTGCAAAGGCTGGACAGCATGTAGAACCCTGTACATGCAAGAGGTAGGTCTGTGGAATAGTAGGACATGCCTTAGAATCAATCTGTTAGGACATGTGAAACATATTAGTTATTACATGGACAAATGTTCTATAGCTGTTACTGTTCATACATTTCACCATGGAGACTGTAGTGGGTTACAATGTACTTTTCTGGAAAAGGTCAGTTTCCCAGTTTGATCAAACACTTTTAACAGAACCATTGTTATGTGAAGAATCAATTTACATTGTATCATTTGATACTGTATCCCCTAGGGGGTTAACTGAGGAGTGTAATTGGAGGCTGTTTAAGAACATACATAATTAAGTGTCAATTGCTTCCTGTATTTAAGGCAAATATGTTTTGTAATGTTGTAATACTTGACGGCAAAACACATTAAAACATTTGTGTGTATTGATGGCTGGTTGTCTGTTGTTTTACTATCTTCAGTCATTTTAGTTATATTGCTAAGAGGTCAGTGTATGTCTGGCCATTGTGTATGGCCTATCCTGAATTTGTAGCAGTGTACTGTGTACTTATTAGTTGTACTGTGTAGGGGGGCAGCAGATGTCAGTGGCATGGGTCCCTTTGTATCATTACCAATGTGTTTGTATGTCCATAGACTGGTCCCCCAACTTCATCTGGCATGGTCCAGAATTGTACTAAGGTGCTCTTGGCTCTGACAGTGCTGCAAGTTATTGACAACTAAATCATTACTGATTCCACAGTCTTCCTTCCCTATGATAAACCAACTGCACTGCATGCTATGGTTGAAAACATCATAAAATAGTACAGCTCAGATGGCTTAGTGGTTATATGCTTTGACTATTGTGTACAGGTTCCTGGGTTCAAGGGCTGTATATTTTGTTGCAGGCCAGGTGTATATTATTTCCTTTACATAACATGCCTATATGTGCTGTCATTACAGTAGCAAGGGGTGTGAGTATACTGTATGGGACACATATGTATACATGGGTGGTTGCACATGTGATATGCACTCACACATCCATTGTACACCAGCTACACTACCATGGAGACAAATATAATATACCAGACATTTGACTATTAAAATAGTACTAATTAGTTACCTTTCCTGTAACTAGTCTAGTCCAGATACAGATTTGCTGTATCCAGGACTGTATGTTAGCTTCTGAGTGTTGCCCAAGTCTGCTCCTCAATTTGTCACTTAGATATGCTAGTTCTCTCCTCTCCTGCACTTTCAATAGCTTATTACTTTAGCACTTTACCAGACATCTTGTAGCAAGTATTTTAGCACACAAAAGTGCTAACAGCACTAAGTGTTCTATGAGGAAACAGCTCCAGTAATTATTATTAATGGCCACCCCTCCAGGCATGTCTACAGGGCAGTTCCCTGTGCTTTCACCTATTAACCTGCTGAACTTGGCCATCCTGAGGCAATGTAGCAACTGCCTCATGTACACTGACAACCTCACCTCTTACCTCTCTACACTCAGACTTGCAAGAGATGCACTTATATATCCAAATTGGAAGCCACACACTCTCCAGCCAAGACCAGAATAGTTGGTCAAGAGGAGATGGTCAACACTTGCACCACACTACATGGAACACATAGCCCTCCAGAACACACACCAGCACTGCCTTCATATAAAAACACAAACCACACACCCACCTTTGCAGAGGCTCTCAATAAAAAGCTGCACAAACAGCAGAGACCTCCAAGGCAGACATGCACTCCACCACCACCACACAACACTAATCACAAGACACATATGTCTCCTAAACAGTGTGCCAGTCAACCAAAGTGCCTAAGGCAAAACAGCATGGCCAAAACACTAGGCATAGTTGACTTGATAGTGAGGAACAGTGATGTCCCACTCACTAGGTTGAAAAAGGAGAAAGTGACAGTCAGCTGCCTGTCAGGTGCCAGGATCTGCCACATAACACACACACACTGAGGTCCCTCAACAACAGGTACACATATGACTCTGTCATTGTACATGTGGGTGTGAATGACCTGAGATGTACCTCCCTGGACTATATGGAAACAGACATGGAGGAGCTCTTCGACTATGTAGCCCAGACAAGTATGACCCTAGCCCTGAGCAGCATCCTACCATCACCCAGAATGATACCACAGTACAAGCTGAAAATGATTGATTTCAACAATTGGCTACATTTCTGGTATCATTTTAAGGGGATCCACTATCTGTGTGCCTGGGATGACATGTTTGACAGACCGTGATCCTTTGCCAGAGATGGCCTGCATCTGTCACCCCTGGGCTTCCAGATACTGGCCAAGGCTCTTGCTACCCCTATAGTGGCTTTTTAGGCAGTGTTCCAAAGACCACATTACCACTGTAACAGCTACAAACAAATGTAATCTGAGGATCATGCTGCTCAACACTAGAGGTCTACATTTCAAAATGCACTCACTCAAAGCACTCCTTAAACTGGAGAACATTGACATTTGTGCTGTAACAGAGAACTGGTTCAAGGCAGCAGGAAGCACACCTGCACTACCAGGCTATCACTCATTCCACACCTGTTTGGCCCAGAACTTGGACCAAAGCTGCAAAGGTGGTGGTGTTTCAATATTCATAATGGATGCACGCACCAACAAACTGTTAGCACAACATATTGCATCTGAGATACTTCAGGTGCAGCTAACATTGGGTAAGACAGCAGTACAGGTCATAGCCTTCTGTATGTCCACAAACATGGCCCAAGACTCACACTCTCCATTCCTAAGCACCCTGGAGAATATTAGGTTCCAACCCAACACACTCATACTGGCCAACATCAACTACCCCACCATTAAGTGGAAAAACTACTCATGCACCAATACACTTGGCCAATGCTTTCTGGAATTCATTAGTTCCAATGCCCTGGACATGCTCGTTCTTACTCCCACTAGAGGTAGCAACATCCTTGACCTGGTCATTACTAACATGGGTGAACATTGCTCTACACCAACAGTCAACTCTTCCCTGGTTAGATACTAACACAAACTAATCACCTTGGAAATCCACATTGTTCTCACCACCCCACAAAGGTAACCACCATGAAATCTTCTCCAAAGCCAACTTTGGGCACCTACAAACAGAGGTGGCTAAATGCATGACACCCATGCAGATGGGGACTAGTTGCATGACTGCAGAATCTTACACCAGTGAACTGTGCAAACACATACACAAATGCATAGATCTCACCATATGCAATACAACCAAGATGCTCTCCTCAGAAAAAAGGAAGCCAATCTGGTGGTCGCCTGCCATAAACAAACTCTACAACAGAAGGAGGAAATTGATGTGGAATAAGGTGAAGTCCCAAGACTGGAAATACTCCCTTATCAGCCTCAACCAAAGGTTGAGATCTCTCATCAAATCCTGTAAAGGTAGCTATGAAAACATGATTGCAGCAGATAGTGAAGACAACCACAAGGCCTTCAATAGTTATGTATAGAATCTCCACAGCACAGTAGCACAACCCTCAGATTATGTATGCTTGTATCTGTTAAGGTGGTTCTTTCTTTTGGCTTCCGGACATTAACTATAAAATGCACTAAGGTGATATTTCTGTCAATATATGTTAGCAGGAACAGTGTTACTACAACCAGCTGATCTACTCACATCATTTGGATATGTCTCTATTGTCGTGCCTCTGTCCCAGTACTTTGGTTTGTTCCAGATTCATTGCACTAAAGGGTTGTGAACATACCTCTCCACTGCCAGGCTGTTTAAGACTGTCCAAGTGTTTGGTCCATACTTTCTTTCTGTTCCACAGTTTATTTGCATTTCTCTTGGTAACACTGTTATGATGCAAGAATTTATGTCAGTGAAGACTGACATACATGTCAATTCCCATCCACATATCATTCAGACAGTTCTGCTGATGCAGTCCCTGTTTCTGTACAACTGTTCAGTTATGATGGCAATATTCTGATTATGTCCATATATGTGGTCCATTTCCTACCATTTGTACACCCTTTGTTCATTAGTCTTGCACTAAGAGGTTGATATGTATGATTCTGAGGTATGTCTGCACAGCATGTTATATGACTACATACATATATATATATATATATATATATATATATATATAGATATATATATATATATATATATATATATATAGATAAATGTGTGTGTGTGTGTGTGTGTGTGTGTGTGTGTGTGTGTGTGTGTGCATAGGTTCATAGGTAGATACTAGGCTATATGCCTTAGGGCCTATATAAGACTAGCCAACAAGATTCCCTGGCTTTCGCCACCCAAGACAAATAATGTCCTGTGACCCTGTCGAGCAGACACACAGAGGTGAATCTCAGGGTGGAGTTCCTATTTACCATCCAAATGTCAATATTTATCTTAAAGATGGCTAATGAGGAGCTCTGTTTGACATAAGTGGGTAGTTTGTTCCAGAGTATGGGAAATGTTATAGACAGTAATCTATCCCTCCAGCATGTTCTGTCTATTGTGGTGACAAGGTTTAGCTCCCTGGAGCATGTGTTTTTGAGGGACTGGGATTTCTTTACGTATTGCATGTACAACAGCTCTGGGTTTGACATGGCTTTGTATGTTGGGCAGAGATCGACTCTGAGTAGGCGATATGCAATGTATTAAAGCTGGTGTATTTTGAGACAGTTTGTGTAGGGAATCTGTTTGAGGCTGGTGATCCTCTTTGTGAGCTAATTCTGTGGACTTTCCAGTTGTTGTAGATGTCTTGTGAGGTATGTACCAAACAGGCCATTGTACTGTATAATAGGTCTAATGAGGGATGAGTAGAGAGGAACATGATCTCCTTTTTTCTGGATGAGACACCTGTTGTGATGTGATGTTCCACATAGAAGGACTTCCTGAGTACTGTGGCAATGTGGTTATCAAAGGAGAGACTAGTATCCACCCGTGTACCTAGGTCTCTTATCACACTTTCAGTGTTGTGTACTAGCAGCTATGTGGTAGTTCATGGGAACAGAGTTTTACCCAAAGGGGATGACAATACATTATTTGGCATTGAGTTTGAGGCCATTGCTTTGACACCAGGCATCTGTCTCAGTGAGGCCCTTTTTTAGACTGTCCACATCTTTACAGATTCAATAATGGCTCCCAGCTTGCAGTCATCTGCAAACTTTGTTAGCCATAAACCCTCTGTGTTAGCCTGAACTTGAGAGAAGTAGATGCCAGACAGGAGAGGACCAAACACTGAACCCTGTTGTACTCCACTTGTCACTGGTCTGGAGTCAGATTTGGAGTCTGCTAGTTTCACAGTGTGGGTTCTGTCTGTAAGCCAGTTGGCAACCCATCTCATGACATAGGTATGTATGCCTAGTTTAGTGAGTTTATCTATAATTCCATAGTGGGGGATGCAGTTGAAGGCCTTGGCAAGGTCTAAGTAGGCTGTGTGAACCACCTTGGCCTTGTCCTTGGCTCTGGTTACTGCTTCAAAGAAGTCAATCAGGTTTAGGTGACATGATGTACTTTTTACAAACCCAAACTGGGTGGGGTCCACAGTTTGGAGGTTACCTATGTCATTGATTATAAGTTCCATGATGTTACGCTCCATGGCCTTGCAGATCAGGCTTCTCAGGCTGATGGGGCAGTGGTGCCCAGCGTCTGTGGTGGCTCCCACCTTATGGAGTGGGATAACCATCACTCTGTGCCATTCAGTAGGTACAAAGCCTGAAGTGAGGCTATGACTGAGCATGGTACTTAGGTGGGGTGCCAGTTCATTCTGTAGTTTGTGCTGAACACAGCCTGGGATGTTGTCTGGTCCCATGGATAATGTATTCTTGGCTTTGGAAAGTGTGGTTTTTACCTGTGTGGCCATGATTGCAGGGGCTTTACATTCTTCCAGCATTAAGATGGGTCCTTTAGTGGGTGAAATGGGGGTAAAGTTAGCACTGAACCTATCTGCCAGGATGTTGGCAATATCAGTTGGTTCTGTATATTTACTGCCATTGCTCTGTAACTCGGAGCAGATCTGAGTGTTGCCATTGAGATTCTTGACATAGCTATAGAATGCTTTGTGATTGTCTTTAGAATCAGTGTCAGTTTTGTTTTTGTAATTAGCTTTGATGTATTTCATGAGGGACCTTAGCTTCTTACTGAGGCTGATAAGGGAGTTCTTACAATCATGGGAGCTTACTCCTTTTTTGCAACAGTTTCTTCCTTCTGTTATACAATTCCTTTATGGCAGGGGACCACAAGATTGACTTCCTTTATTGGGAGGAAACATCTTGGTTCTATTTGGGATGGCATGATGCATCGCTTGTGTATGTGTTCATACAGTACATTGGTGTAATATTCAGCGGTCGTACTTCTATTTTCCGTCTGCATGGGTATCATGAAGTTAGCCACTTCTGTCTTAAGAAGCATGAAGTTGGCTTTGGAGAAGTTCTTTACAGTGATTTCCTTAAAGGGGGTGTGGGCGGTATAAGCTTAGCCCATAGGATTACCCTGCTATCATGCCATCCGACCGTAGTTTATAGTGCCTCTGTCGCGTAGAGCCACTGGAGTGATCCCTGTGGTGAATGTTCTATTTCCCATCCATTCATCAAGACTTCTCTTGCAGAGGGCCAGTGAGGTGCTCTGCTTGACATGTATGGGAAGTCTATTCCATAGCATAGACAGTCTCTGGTTTATGAACCTGTCTCTACAGCATGTTCTGTTGATTGTGGTACTGAGGTTGAGGTGTCTGAAATGTGTGATGCAAAGGGATTGGGATTTCTTTAGACCTAGCATTTCTAAGAGAGCTGGGTCACACATAGTTTTGTAAGTTAAGTGGAGATCACCTCTAAGTAGGCAATATGAGACAGAGAATTATTGGAGCTTTTTGAGTCTGCCCATACAGGACAAGTATTTAAGGCCTTGGATCCTCTTTGTGAGGTACTTTTGCAACCTCTCCAGTTGTTGCAGGTGTCTATTGAGGTACATGCCAAATGGGGCATTGTATTCGATGATTGGTCTAATGAGGGAAGAGTAGAGGGAGACAATTACCTCTTTCTTCCTGGATGCAAACCCTTAGTAATAAGATGTGCCACATAGAAGGAATTTCTGACCACAGTGGCAATGTGGTGGTCAAAAGAGAAGTTGCTATCAACCTGTGTTCCAAGATCTCTTATAACGCCTTCTGTGTTCAGTGGACTACCATCAATGTGGTTATTCAAGGGAATTGGGTTTTTCCCAAGTTTTGGCATTGAGCTTAAGGCCATGGTTCTGACACCAGTCGTTGGTCTCATTGAGGCCTTTCTGTAGGATGTGAACATCACATGGGGAGTTAATGATAGCTCCCAACTTGCAATCATCTGCGAACTTTGTCAGCCACAGTCCCTTCGTGTTGTCCTGGATTTCAGAGAAGTAGATACCAAACATGAGAGGACCCAGTACCGAACCCTGTGGCACTCCACTTGTCACTGGTCAGCAGTCTGACTTGGTGTCAGCTACTTTCACACTGTGGGTTCTATCTGTGAGCCAATTTGCAACCCACCTAGTGATATAGTGGTTGATGCCTAGCTTAGTGAGTTTTTCTACGATTCCTGAGTGGGCAATGGTATCAAAGGCTTTGGCCAAATCAAGGTAGACTGCATGAACCACCTTGCCTTCATCCAGCTCTAGTGACTGACTCAAAGAAGTTGACCAAGTTGAACAGGCATGATCTACCCTTCACAAAATCAAACTGTGTAGGAGCCAGACGTTGGAGATTCCCTATATCCTAGTTTATGATGTCCACGATGATGTGTTCCATAGTATTGCATCTCAGACTCGTCAGGCTAATGGGCCAATAGTTCCCAGGGTTTGTAGTCACTCCTCTTTTGTAGAGAGGGATGACTGTAATAGTGCACCATTTGGTTGGGCAAAGCCTGAGGTGAGGCTGTAATTGAACAGGGCACAAAGGTGAGGTGCCAGTTCACTCTGTAGTTAATGTAGAACACAGCCAGGGATATTGTCAGGTCCCATAGAAGCTGTATTCTTGGCCTTGGACAGTGCTAATTTAACCTGTGCAGCTGAAATACTGGGTGCCTGGCAATCTACTAGTATTGTGATTGGCCCTTGGGGGGGAGGGGTAAAGTTGGCACTGAATCTGTCGGACAGTATATTGGCAACATCTGTTGGTTCAGTATAGGAGGTACCATTGTGCAATAGCTCAGAGCAAATCTGGGTATTGCCATGGAGATTCTTTACATAACTATAGAAGGCCTTGTGGTTGTCTTCGCTATATGCTGCAATTGTGTTTTCATAGCTAACTTTAGAGGATTTCATGAGGGATCTCAACCTTTTGTTGAGGCTGATAAGGGAGTTTTCCAGTTTTGGGACTTTACCTCATATCCCCCCCAATGAGGCCTACGTAATTTCCTACTCCTGTACTCCTCATTCATGTGTGTGTCGAGGGATGACATTAGCCATCTTCCATGTGGATGTGGTGTGGATGGTGCCAAGCCTTGTTGTGACTACAGTGTGTAATGTTCCTGGGTACACATGCCTGAGTTCATGTAGGATGCAGGTAGGGATGTTATCAGGTGCCATAGATACCTACATATGTTGCCTTTCAGTAGGCAATATGTACATGCTTCCTGGTGATGAGGGGAGGGGTGTGGGTGCTGTGCATATCCAGCTATAGTGCTGCTGAGCCAAGGGCTGATGATTTCCCTAAACCTATCTGCAGCAGGTTGCCTATAGCTATGTTGTGTGTACATGTGGCCTGATTGGCCACCATTACAGGGTGTGCTGGTATGTGGCCTCAGAGATTGCACACATATGTGAAAATGGCCTTGTGATTGGCCTTGGTGGATGTGTCCAATTTGTACTCATAGTTTTACAGTACTCCACCTGTGATCTTATATGCTTGATCAGACAAAGGCTGACTTGATGCTAGGTTGATGTGTGTTCCTGATTTGGCCTGTACAGCCAATCTAGGGACCAGGTCTGTGGTTTGTGTATTACTGCTATCCACCACAAGCATTCAGCCTACCTTGAGGGGGTTTATGTTATCCTGTCTGGTATTGCTGAGGCCATACAGTTATGGAGCTTCCCACATAGTATTGTGTCATGGGCCTGGACACAGCTGCTAGTTCCATCATATGGGATGCCCTTCATGTGGGCCTTGCCCATTTACCTGGCCTGTGCAGGGGACATTACGGAGGTCTGGGGGCTACAGCTTCACATACAGTAAGTGGAATTACCTCACAGGACAGAACGGGTGGAGACAGTCCAGCAACATGGGGGACAATGCTCCAGAGTTTCGTACAGCTTGTATGTAATTAATGTTGTTATACACATAATGGTTGCTACATTGACAGGGTTTGTCTGGACATGCATGTACTGGGTGACTTGACATCTGACAGTGATGTGCCTCTGACATAGCTCTCAACTAGCCAGATGTTTGCCTATTATGCTTGGTCTGTACCTTGACAACATCTGTTTTTGTGAGGTTGGTAGGGTCATGTGAGGATAGGGTGGTGGTGCTGTGGTAGCGTTGTCGCCTCACAGTAAGATGTCCTGTTCAATTCTCAGCTAGAGGGTCTTCTGTGTGGAGACATGCATGAATGGGCGTGCCTTCGTTGAAGGTTGTGCGTCAGGGCTGGCAAATCGGCATGTAAAAATCTACTGCCAATCATTAGCGGACCAGAGTTCCACTGTGGCGACCCCTAACCTAGAAAAGCTGAAAGACTCAACAACGTGTTGCCATCCATTGGTGTCCCACACATCATTTTCTTCAGGGATGTGATGTTACAAGAACACATGTAACAGCAGCTACTGTCTCAGTTTGTAACACCAGTATGTGTGATATGTCCCTCTTTCCAGCCTCCTGTCCCATATGTATGTATAACGTATGATAAAAACTCCATCAATTTTTTGGACGTCACTGTTTACAGGAACCCAGATAATACTCTGTCCACCAAGGTTTTCCGCAAGTACCCGCAATATAACACCTTGTTACATGCATCAAGTTTACACCCCCGTCACACCATCAGGAGTATTCCCATATCTCAATTTATACGTATCAAACGTCTTAGTTCAAACATAGAGGAATATCAATTGGCCAGTAGGGATCTCAGTCAGAGGTTTACCAATAGGGGATATGATAGATTTGATATTGTGTCTGCCCAGAGTAGAGCCAATAGTCTAGAGAGGGATGACTTATTACAATACCAGATTAAGAACAAAAATCAATCCTCGCAGTACATGTGTCAGATTTATCACTACTTATGGCAGAAATATCAATATGATCAGAAACATTATCAATAAACATTGGAATATTCTACTGGTTAATGACAAGCTGCGAAGTATTTTGGGACCACAATGTCTTTTTTCATATAAACGTGGTAAAACCCTAGGCTCCTACTTTTCACATTTCAAACACATGGCAAGTGGGGGTACTACTCATAAACAACTGACACTTCATGGTGATGAACTTATTGGTTCATTTCCTTGTGGCCATTGTGGATCCTGCCCACATATGCTTAAATCCAAGGAGTTTACCAGTCGTAATACCAGCAGAATATTTGACATTAAGATCTTTGGTAATTGCAGTAGCGATTGGGTGGTGTACCTGGCCTCCTGTTATTGTGGGGCATTCTATGTTGGACAAACCTCTAGAGCTTTGAGATTCAGAATGAATGAACACCGCAGTGATATAAAAAACCATAAGGAGACCAGTGCCTTTATCAACATACACTGAAACATCCTCAGGCCAAGTTCAGTTTTATGGTTATTGATCGTATTTCTGGAGACAGAACAAATAAACAAGGTTGGCATGGGTTACTGGATCAAAAAGAGAAATATTGGATTACTACATTGGGGGGTCTATTTCATCCCGGACTGAATGATCACTTATAGGAGAACATGGTTATCTTGTAACAATAATGTTGATTAATCTGATACTAAGCCTTGGGTCACATTCATCTTTTGAAACCATCGGTTTTATATATGTGTATAATGAACCTAAATATACTTTGGTTCGGTATAGATCAGAGTTTTGAATATTGAGCCATATGGGCCGTTTTGTAGCACCAACTATGATATGGGCGGTGTCTATGTATAGTAAACTGTCAGGTGGAAAATTTTAGTGTTTGTATGAACAACATGTACCCAGAATATACTGGTCTTTTTGACTAGCACCTATATATGTTATTTTTAACACACTTATACTTATCACTTGAAATTACCTGTACTCATCATCACATTTCCAGTTTTGGAGGTTATGCTTTTGTGTTTTTGGTTCTTAATTTTCACCATTGTTGGTTATAGTTATATACTCAGGATATGTCGATCACCCAATTTGCCTAACTGAAACCCCCCCCCCTTTTTTTGATACAGCGAGTCTGAGCCATTTCAATATAAGTACTTGATATACAATACCATTGGTGGTATTGACGAATTTATGTTCAATATCTAGTGCCAGTGGCGAACAAAGTACAGAATAAAAAGATAAATATAAACATATTTATATGGCTAGACAGATATGCTATACTATATTAACAACATGTCAAATTATATGTATACATTTATTCTGGGTTGCTATCTTCTCTGTTCAGGATTGACTTTACTATTATATATGTTACCCACTGCATATTTGTATGAGAAAAACATTAAGTCTAAGAAACATGTTTTAATTTCATGAATATTCATGAGCTCAATTTTTCATTGGCTCATGCTATGTATTTAAATGGATGAGTAAAAGGAACTTGACTATACTGTCTTACACTGAAGAAGGCTGTTTGCCGAAACTAGTCTGTTATTCAAGTATTAAAATAAATATATTGAACTCCGTGCTGCCTTGCTGGTCTATTTGGTGCTTCCTCTGACATAGCTCTCAACTAGCCAGATGTTTGCCTATTATGCTTGGTCTGTACCTTGACAACATCTGTTTTTGTGAGGTTGGTAGGGTCATGTGAGGATAGGGTGGTGGTGCTGTGGTAGCGTTGTCGCCTCACAGTAAGATGTCCTGTTCAATTCTCAGCTAGAGGGTCTTCTGTGTGGAGACATGCATGAATGGGCGTGCCTTCGTTGAAGGTTGTCCGTCAGGGCTGGCAAATCGGCATGTAAAAATCTACTGCCAATCATTAGCGGACCAGAGTTCCACTGTGGCGACCCCTAACCTAGAAAAGCTGAAAGACTCAACAACGTGTTGTCATCCATTGGTGTCCCACACATCATTTTCTTCAGGGATGTGATGTTACAAGAACACATGTAACAGCAGCTACTGTCTCAGTTTGTAACACCAGTATGTGTGATATGTCCCTCTTTCCAGCCTCTTGTCCCATATGTATGCCATGCATTGTCCAGATGTCCTGCACTATGAGGGGCAGAGGTATGGTATATCATTAATTTCCAAATGCACACCAGTTATCATGACAATGACCTGGCAGACTCCTGGCCATGGTATGCAGTGGTAGCCAGGGTTATGCATCCACACCCTGGTAATTCTGTGGAAATCTGCACATATGACAGTATGTCTATCTGGCCATTGTGAACAGACTGCCAAGGTTGTGTAGCAGTGTTGTGTGTTTATGTTTTTTAGGCTGGGTAGGGAGAGTAGCATACATTAATGGAAATACACACAGGTGATATACAAATGGAAATAGTCCAGGCATCTGGAACTTCTTCCATTTATATACTCTTGGAGTGCCATACATCCTTTTCCTATCTAACTCTGCTGGTGGTCAATCAGGTCCGTATGCTTGTAGGGGCTGACTGTGACATGTCATGTAAAACCTCCAGATTCCCAATACACTGTGGATTGGGGCAGTATATGTAGGGGTAATGTGTGAGTGGCAAACGGTATGTGGTTGTATTATACTGTCATGTTCAGTTTGCTTACTGGTATGTTGCTGTCACTGTGGTGCACTTGTTTGGGGGTATGCACTTTCACACCAGTGTCTGTGTTCCACTAGTATTACATCCCTGTACTGCCTGTTATATTTGCTACTGTACATGTACAGCCCCAGAGCTGGATCTGGGTAGTGTTATGTCAGTCTGATTGTAGTCTGGACAATGCTCGGTAGCTCAGTGTAGTTTCCCTACTGTTGTGTTATGTCCACATATTCATAGGATGTCCAGTTGTATGGCCAATATCTTTGGTCTGGTCCTCATAACTGTTATTTATGCATGACACATCAATGGGATAATGTGGGGACTGAGGTCAGTCACTAATGTGAAGCAATTGAGTCCTGGTATTGTGATATTTCAGTTGATATATGTTAGGACATACACTGTTACTACATGAACGTTCTCAACTTATCTACTGACATATTTTGCACATGTCCTTATGTTCATGCCTTTGTACCCCCACTTTGTCAGGCTTGGTCCACATTCATATCCACATGTATACCTCTCCACAGCCAGATTTTCAACAGAATGTCCAGATGTTTGGTCCATACATTTGTTCAGTTCCACAATTTATTTCTATTTGTCTGGTAAATCACGGTGATGATCCAAGAATTTATGTCAGGTAATACATGACATGATATGTCAGTTCCCATCATCATATCATTCAGTGATTGTCTGCTGAAGCACACACTATTGCTGTAACACATCTTCATTTGTAACAACGATTTTCTAACTATGCCTATAAATGTGCCCCCCCTTTTACAGTCTTCGTACAGGTTCCTTGCACTAACAGGTTGGGAGGGGTGGTTCAGAGAAATAACTGCACTGCATGTTTTATGCATATATACATATATATATATATATATATATATATATATATATATATATATATATATATATATACACACACACACACATATATATATATATATATATATATGTGTGTGTGTGTGTGTGTGTGTGTGTGTGTGTGTGCGCGTGTGTGTCTATATACAATGCACAAAGGGTTCCGGGGTTCCACAACACTTTCCCACTAATGTGGTATGCCTCTATTGCATGATATGTTTGAAAAAGCAACAGCAATTATTGCAGCTCAGCTGGTGTACTGGTACACTTCTCTGATTAAAATGTTTAGGGTCATAGGTTCAACACTTGGGACTGCTGTTTTTTTAATTAATGTTAAATGACCTGACTCCAGGATATGTTTGTTAAAGCACTACACCAACTCACAGGTCAGATGGTATAGTACTATGTTAGTATGATTATTGAGGATAGTGTCCTGGGTTTGGAACTTGGCAGGGCTGGCTATTTTGTTGTTGAGCAGAACAAGGTTTGAGGGATATAAAACTGATTAAGGCACATTTATGCATATATTTATAATGTTATATTTAAATAATAACCCACAGCTGGGTGTGGGTAATACTGGATTTACCCACAGTTGTTGTGGTTTGGCTACGAGGGCAATGCCTTCATGACCATACAATGCCAACCGTGGGTAAGTCCAGCATTGCCCACACCCAGCTGTGAGTTATTGCTACAATACGATTACATTATTTAAGTAGACAATACTTACCTTTCTTAAATAATGTCATTGTATCATGCCTACATACTGTCCTTCCACAGTTTTCCGGTATCCTGGGATATTTCTGATGTACTGCACATCTGTAAGGGACGTGTTCCCACACTTACGCAGTACATTAGTGCTGTGCAGAGGTAGTGACAGAGATAGGGGGATCTTGATTGTTTTTTTTAACATATCTCGGTATGTTATACAAGGTGATGAACTCGTATAACATAGTGAGATAAATTAAAAAGGCAACAGAGATCTTCCTTTCTCTGTTGAGAGGAAGATCTCCATTGCATTTTTTATGATATCTTGCTATGTTATACGAGTTATTCAACTCATGACACATAGCGAGATATGTTCAAAATACAGTGGAGATCTTCATTTCCCCATTGCTATCTCTGCAGACTGGAAATACACACAGGTGATATACAAATGGAAATAGTCCAGGCATCTGGAACTTCTTCCATTTATATACTCTTGGAGTTACAACAGGCACTCTGTTTGGGCTGGGCAATTAGCTTGCTCATTTCTGTATGTTAATGGCCAGTCATTGTATGATATAAAATTAAATATTTGCATACACATTTATACTTTTTCATTTACCTTCATTGACATCTTCCTATGTGCTTTCATTACATTATATTTTTGTGTGACTATACTGTATGGGGCACATGTCTTTATATGTGGGTTTCACAGCTTTCCTACGTACTCTACCCTGGTTGACAAAAAATAATTGCTACATAATTTTACATTAAATACAATAATTTTTGATAAAATAAATTGCAGTGTTGGGACTCATATCCTGCCTACCTGCATATAAAGCTGCAACTCTAACCCCTGCACTATAATGACCTAGAGATTTGCCTTCTCTGTTTTCATTTAACACCTATGGATATTTAAGCTGTAATGCACACACCCACTTAGCTACACATAAACACCCCTTAGGGCATTAAATACAAGGATATGTTATTATTATTTTCTGTAGGTTATGGGGTGTGTATTGTGGTGTTGTGACAGCTACTTGGGACTGCATTTGTGACATACTGCAATGATTGGGCTTTCAAGATTCTGTGCATGTTTCGTGCTGATGCATGACATGTACAGTATGGGCTTTATGTATTTTGTGGGGCTGGGGTCGTGCTTGTGTACACTTGGGGAATTTATCCCATTATGTGTGCATTTGCACACATTTCCTGTTTCTGCAGGCTGCAGAAGTGCTGTACGGTGCATCAGCAATATAGGGGGTGTGTCACAGAGGCTGTGACACACCCCCTGTATGGCTTTCCTACTGCCGTTTTTTTTTTTTTTTCAGTGTCCACCGACACTGAAATGTTTCTATTTTGCATTTCAGTGTCCATGGACACTGAAATACTGGCATAATATTAGAGCTATTATCTAATATTATACCAGTACGGCTTCGGAAGTGCCGTACGTCAGTCTCTGAGCACAGGGGGCATATTTAGTGTCCGTGTTCTGCATGGACACACCCCTTGTGTTCACACACAGAACTGTGTCCATTTTAGAGCATGGCAGTGTGCCTTCATACATATGCATGGCGCACTGCCGTGCTGCATGGGAACAGTCCCTTCCATGCAGGAATAAGTTATTCCTGCACAGATGTTTGCTGAATCTGGGGGACAAACATTGCACTAGCAAGACACAGTATGTGTTGTAAAGATTTTAATTTGTTTTTCTAGTAGTTCAAAAGGTTAATCAGTTGTCATTTGTAGATCAGTTCAACCACTATTTAAAATATTTGGAACTGATGTGGCAAGTTTTTCTATGAGCTGATGTTGCACCTGGGCTTAATGAAACTATTTCTGTTAAAACTCCACTGAAGTGTAATATTTTATATCACATTATTCTTTGCATGTATTCTAGTATTTGCTAATCACTTAAATGCTTTAAACTTGTTATTAATGAATTTATCTAATTAAGTATTTGTGTAGTAATTTATTAGAACATGGATTTCATTTGTTTTATTTGTGATGCCATTTCCTTCTGGTTATTTAAATAGAGTGTTATTTTTTATTGCTTATTTCTGATGAATTTCTGAAGAGTAAAGAATGAAACTGCTAAAAAGTCCATCTTTGTACTCTTTTTTTTAACCTTGTGACTGCATCGCTTTCATACCAGGGTTTTGTGTTAAGTAATTTAAGATTATTTAGCACGTAAGAAGTCCTGTGATGGTGAATGAAAGCATCAAATAACATTAGATTGCTTGTTGTCTAACCTTGGTGGTGTTTTTACTTTAAAGTCAAAAGTGCGTAACCTGCACCTCTAGGCCCCCAAACAAGACAATCTTTTAATCTTAACTGCAATTTGATAACCTCTCCAAGAAAATGGCAAAGAGGAGTGTTGAAAACATGCACAAATGGACAATCTTGACATTCACCTTAAACAAAATAGAATTAGTGCCAAGAACACGGGCATGGTTGTCACTATTTTCAAACAAGTACTGGACAGAAAGTCGAATTAGTCTTAGTAGTGCATTCTTGCACATGATCTGCTATAGTTCATGCCAGGGGCATGAGGTTATAAACCTTTTTATAGTCTACAAAATGATTAAAGACTAGGTTAATAATTTCTCATGTTCACTTATGCAACTGTATTAGGTTGAAAAGCATTGACACACCTAAAGAAGAGTCTCATTTAGCAACCACAGACCCCCCACCATCACCACACCCACACACACAAACACTCTGGTATAGACCATACCAAAGAGGTTGGGGGCTGTAATCTCTCAAAGCTGGAACACACTTTCTTTCTCTCTCTCTTAAAAATATGGACTACAAACACCAGCTGGCTGGTCCACATTAACTGTTCTTCCTTCTAGACAAAAATGAAGAGGTGAATTAGTCTGACCCTGCCCTTAAACCTTCAGCACCTCCAACATCTCATCCACACTTACTACCCATATGGATGCTTCTCAGCACCTGAATGACTCCAGCTATAGCAATGCACAATGACCCAGCAGAAATTTCATGCTCTTCCCCTGTCAGGATTTGTCAGATGTGTTAAGGAATTCTTGAACATGTTCCCTTTACTTCACAGAATTCACCTCAGTAGTGGTCAGTTGTGACACATTCATACTTAGCATAGCCTACTCAAGACCTCATCTCCCACTAGTGTGGCACTGAACGGTTTGCCACAATATTTTGTAGGCTGCCTGATACTGCTTCTTCCTAGCCTTTACAAACTCCATTTATGCTTTACTTTTCATTTTGGCAAATACTATAATTTCTTTTTTTTTCTGGTTTGCCAGTATATCTCAGATGAATCATTAATGGCCTCTTTGAGCATTGCACACATAGCCATCCTCTTTAATGTGACCCTTCATCAGTGGTATAATTTATCAGGTCCTAAGGTAAATACTGTGATTGCACTGACAACCCTCGGACCATAGTCCCCTTCTGTAATCTTAAAAAATTAGGTGAAGAACAGAGTCTAGTTGGAGTTAATGCTCTCAGTCACAATCAGAGCACAGCTCATATTTTCTCTGAAGTAGGAGCTGAATTTTGTGCTTTTAGAAGCTGTACTAACCATTCACAGAAAGAGTGTTCATTCTGGATCTCCCAAATATTTCCAGCTGATACCATGTCTGGCAAATTCATTGCACAATCTAGCCGATAGCTGTCCTCTCCCATTCGTCATCCAGGTGCCAATAATGTGTGACCTCAGCTATGATGACAGGACTACAAGTTTAACTGTCCACTTTTAGCCATGATGTTCTGCTATAAAATAGACCCATAAGACACTTTGAAAGGGAAATAGACAGTGGTTATTAGTGGCAGAGTGGAACTTAAAACTGGTAGAATTTATATGCTGGTGTGTACCCTTGGGCTTTTTTCTATATGCCTTATCTTCTTCAACCTGAGTAAGATGAGTTATGAAAATTGACCAGAATCCACCCTGAGATCTAAGCTGCTCACATCTCCAAGGCCATCCCACAAGTCCAGTCCAGTGTCAGTTCAAGACCTGGCTTCCACAAAGGCTTGAAGAATGATTCACCTATGCCAGCAATGTCCCTCCCCCCATTGGTAAACATACCCATCCTCTCTGCCTACCCCATATTTACACCAAAGCCACTACTCAAACTTTGGTCGCCTGGGCCATGGTCATAGCTTTATTGCTTTATGCCACAAGGCTGGCACTTTCTCCAAGAAGGTTGAATAAACATAAAAAAGTGTCAAGAGTTTTACTCTGTGCATGCAGCTTGCAGTTATATTGAGGCAACTTTCTCATCCAATAGAAACAATACAAATGTATAACTGCATATCTCGCAGCTGGGGACTTCTGAGTAGCTGCAACCTTATTAAGGCCCTTTCATAAAGAACAGATTTGGTGCAGAATATAAACATATGTTATTTTTACTATTCTTCCACTTACCATTAATTTCCCCCTGCAGTCCCATTGCCTCACTGATGCATTCATTTCCTTTGAACCTTCAGGGCAAACATCAGGTAAAACGGGTGTGAGACCACCAATCATCCTTGTGGAGTAATGAGGTTTACCTCTTAAGTGTTGCCATCCTAATGTGCATGTTCATTGCTATACAAGGGATTTCTGGGCAGTGGGCTTTTGTGATGCACATCCATGCCACTGCACACTATATAATCAAATGGCCCTGACTTCCTTGTGTCAAGCATACCCATGTGCTGCCTGTATTTCATGGGGGTTCTCACATGGACATTGTGCCTCAAGCTTGCTTTCACTTCATTCTTTCTGAAGAGAGGTATGCATTCTAAGCCTCTTCATTCATCTTTCTTCCTCTTCTACCTCATGCCAGCTTCAGCAGTTGACCAAGCTGCTAGTCAAACTTGTGTTGCCTGGGACATAATGAAGGCTTTATCCTTTTATTCTTCTCAATCAATGAAGCTAGTTTAGGATTCAAAACGCCTTGTTAAACTGTGCTGTACTATTTAAATTCAGACTCCATGCTGTGTGTTGAAGTGAGTCTGACCTTATGTATCCAGTTATATCTGGTCTATTCCTTACCATTATGGGAATGTTGCATTTTCTTAAGATTTACTTTTTATTTCCATTATCTGGCTATAAGGTGCCCAAATCAGTCCTGTGCTTCCCCCTTCAAACTCTACAGTAGTTCCACATAGTCATTTCAGGATGAGCCTCACCAGTTACCTGAGAGCTTTGTTCAACAGGTGCTCGTACACCATCTCTTACCAAAGGACTGGCTCCAGGGTGTGTTGCAGTAGCCCTTTTCTAGACAGGATCTTCTTAGAGTTAAATGGAACTAACATAAGGATCATTATTTTGGATCCTTTTTTGTTTAATCCCTAGTCCGAGACCTATTCCACAAAGGACAAGGTTCAGCATTCCCTCACAATTTGCTGATTCCAAAATCCTTAAGATATACATTGCATCTCATAAAACCATGAGATAAGAAAGGCACTTGGAATCCCGTTGAACCTTATTTTTCCATTCTGGCACCAATGCTTCCCATAATGTCTCAATGTCAAATAAAGACGTGCTTCCTTTTCCACATGTGGCCTTCGGATGTCTTCACTTTATCTATAGGTTGACCACCTCCCTCATTACCATTGTCCTTAGTGTACCCAAGACATACTTTCAAGTTATGAGGTCACTGAAGTGATTTGCCCAGTATGTTTACTCATTTACATAATCATTACTGATACCAACAAACTCCAGTAATCGCTTGTGTGACAGATTTAAATATGTTCCTATTTTTAGATCCTGACATTTTCAGGGTAATAAGTCCAAAGTTTGCTTTATGTCAGATGACCAAATCTACTGCTACTGCACATCCTATGGTATTTTTGTAAGGTTTAATTATGCCTTAGAGACATAACTGTGATCTGTTCCCTAGGTTGTTTGAAAGTCAAAAGAGAGCACATTCATCCTGATAGTGGTGGGAGTATGGAGTGAAAAAAAATATTAAAAATACAAATATATCTTGCAGCACACCACACCTAGTAATCTTAGTACAGAAACCTTCAGTCAATTCTCTGGCATAGAGAGATCAGTCCCTGACTATGGTCCAGTCAAGATCAGGGTTCAACGTGTTCACCCACTGCATGTCCCATTCTTTGCGATATACTGGGCTTCCACATGATTGGGAATAAGTAGTAAAAACACTCAGTGGCAGCAGTGTGGCAATGTACCAGTCTCCTTGATCTCCTCACCAGCCCCAGATGTGTGCTGGATATAGATAAGGAGAGGTTAGGATGAGTCCAGTAGACCCAGTGAAAGAGTATAAGATATGTTTGTAGCTGGCCATCAGCTTCTGTGTACCAAAAAGTGAGCAAAAAAAGAAAGAAAGAGATACGTTAGCATATGAGCACAGACCACTAGGTAGAAGGCTGTTCTACTTATGCAGGATGCCTGCATTAAACATATAAGGAAATGTTTATGATGCACTTGCATTTATAGCAGCAACTGAGTCTAAAGAAAGAGTGGGAAAGGACAACAGAAATGCAGACAAATGCAGGATTGTGGTTTAATGAGAACCTCTCCACAGCCTTAGTGCAGGTGAATGAGGCTACATAGGTGGGATAATTGCCATGTCCTTTATAACTGCCAACTAATATGATTTTTGACAGGTAAAAGCTATGTCATTTCCATATCTTTTTGCTGCTCTGCTGGTAGAGCAAGTGCAAAATTCATAGACAGCCATCACAGGTTTAGCTAGTGGTTCATGGGTTTTAGAGTTACGTAGGATGTGATGATGCCAAAAACAGCAAGTACCAACTCTACAAATAGACAGCCACATTTGGGCATAGAGGGATAAAGCTCTGAGTACAGCATAGTCAGTCTGGGTTCAATCACTGGCTCAGGTGACTAACAGAGTGATTTGGAGGGATGGTTGTCACCATGCCTGTAGGGAGGGCAGACATGAGGGCATTCTCCCCACAGTGATACTTCATGGAGGTCTATGACATGTGATGAAGGGACATAGTCCTAAGAGGGATTAGGGTGAGGACACTGACTGATCTGCTGTGAATGTGAGGTGAGTATATCCCAATTGCATGCTACACTTTGGCCACTACCAAGAGACTACAAGGGAGGTTTCCATTAAATGAAAATTAACCCAGCAGGTGATGAAACAGCCAGGCACCCCAGGATGCCCATGTGATTTGTTTCAGCCACAGCCTACACAGAGAAAGACTTGATATGATAAGGAGTAAGTTGATAGACCCAAGTGACGAGCATGAGACACTGGGGAAGGGTGCCATATGATGAATAAAAGGATAGGGTGCCATATGATGATGCAAAAAGGGAACCAAAAAAAAAAACTCTAAGAATGGGCAGATCAGATTCTGACAAAG
The DNA here is from genome assembly GCF_019279795.1 of Protopterus annectens. NCBI lineage: Eukaryota > Metazoa > Chordata > Ceratodontiformes > Protopteridae > Protopterus > Protopterus annectens. Next base: position 194,868,644 of record NC_056727.1, read on the forward strand.
CTTCTACTAATTGTACTACATGCTTTCTTAAAATCTGGCCTCTCTGCTCCTTTCTAATATAGAACTGTCCAATTCATATAAGGTCCTATACTAGCACTACTTAGAGAAAACATTAGTCCATGACAATATAAAAGAACATTTTATTTATTTAAGATGTTTCAACGTGATTTTAAGTAAAGTTCTTCTTTTGGAGAATGCTGTGGCACTACAGAATTCAGAAACAAATGGAACAACTATGAGTGAGAAATATTCCATTTACAAATCTCAAGGCTAAAAGAACATACATAATTGAGGTACTCTGTGTTGCATAAACAGTGAAGAATCAAGAAACATTTACTTTTAAGGTAATGACATAAAAATGGCAAATTGTAGATACAGACCAATTCTAATAATGTGATAATTAATTATAAGGACAAAAACATTTGACAAAATGTTTCCTTTGACCCGAATAGAAATCCTGTTTTATACCATTTTAAAACTGAATGCAAGTGACTACGACTAAAGAGATTTTATATACTGCAAAACTTAGTTGAATATTCTTTACTACAAAACCTTAGAGTATAAATTCAAAACATTGTGATGACCCTCACAGTAAATATCCTGGTACAGTTCCTAATATCTTCTACAATATATGTGCCTTTAGGATGTGTGTGCATGTGTAAGGAAATAATGTTAATTGGCCTGCAACATCCGTCTTGCAGCTTTGTTTTAAGGGGTCAGGGGTTGTTGAAAAAGTAAATGTTTCCTGTACAAGGAAACATAAGTCCCATCCCCCTCGTATTTTGTATTGAAAATGTTTTATTTTACTCCTTCTATGTCAGTTTATTTTTTTTCTTATTTATTTATTTTTTCTCTAAAAACATTTGGATAACTGCATCTTCACTTGTAAACTAAAATACATGCGTTTATTCCCATAAATCAGTTAGCAAATTCACAAAAAATATTTTCATTGCATTATTGTGTATATAAAATACCAATAAAATATTTGAACCAAAATAACTAATAAACAATATTATAATTGTAAAAATGTATTTAACAATTTCCTTCTGATTGCTGTCATCTGAAGGCAAGATGGATTTCTGAAAACCTTTATATCTCAAGGCTCTTCATTCCCAGCTCACAGCTATGCAACTGTTCCTAATAAAGGACAGTACACCAGCTTTAGAAACTTGCTGCATAATTTCACTTGCCATTGTAATTATGTACTTTTACATTCAAGCAATATATATTAACTTAAAGGGCATGGCTGGTGTCAGAAATGTATGTTTAGCACATCTGTTCTGTTTTCCTTAGTGAGTCTTAAATTTAAATGTGAGCCTTGACTGGTCAAAATACAGCAAACATTTCAATCATGTAGACATGCAGGTACTCATTCATCATGATAAGCCCTGTAACTGGCAAACATCATGAACCAAGCCTCAGTGCTGCAGTATTAAAGTGATACTATATCTCTGGAAGTATGATTTATGTGGAATACTCTACTGTCATGCTATGCGCTTCCCTCTTTCCATTTTATGCTGTTGTACACTGATGTCCTGTTAAAGTGCACAATAATGACCAATTTACTGATTAACATTGGCTTCATTAATTACATTTTATTACTTGAAGTATAATTTATTGCAGAACCACAGTTTATGCAAGACAGAAGAATCACTTTCCCTTAGATGTATGACATCATGGCTTGCTTGACCTAATGATAATGCCTAGTGTACACATTTTGAAACCATTAGTTAATAGTTGTGTACCTTTCCTAGAGTATGGTACAAAATCCATTGTTGCCTCACAGCAAGAGGTTCACCGGTTCGATTCTCGGCTGGGGTGCCTTCTGTGTGGAGTTTGCATGTTCTCCCTGTGTTCGCGTGGGTTTTCTCCGGGTACTCCGGTTTCCTCCCACATTCCAAAAACATGCATCTGGAGCATTTCTCCCCGGGCCTCCGCTGAAAACAGGCTCTGTGGAACCTAGTCGGACTTTCCCGGTCAGCAAAGGATAAATAAATAAAAAAATAAATAAATATCCAGATCACCTTAATACTATAGCTCCAGATTACTGGTGGTAGCTTCCAACCAAGACTGTTTAAGTAATGGTAAGATATAACAAGACAGAGCATCCTATAATGTAAGTTCAGTTTATTATGGCTGTATTGTAAACTGACAAATCATACACAAACCTGCTAAAGAAGTGAATGTGATACTCAGTATTGCTAATGGAGGCACATATTTCTATTAGTAAGTGAGCTTTGCAGTAGTCATATATATCATTTAATTCAAAGCAGTAATAGTAACATGCCTGGAGGAAATATCTGTTATTTGTCCATGCATTTATTCATTCTTTTATTTCTAGCTTTATCTTATTTATTGCCACAGGATAACTGGATATCATCCTGGCATTCAGTCAGCACAAGCAGAAGATTCCTGGACAGGGCACCATCTCATTACAAGATGAACATGTACAATCACTAATGCATGAAACACACTTGTGGGCTATTTGCAGGATCACCAATTAACTTATGGTACACCTTTGTGATGTGGAAGGAAAACATAACATGTAGTAGAAACCCACTCTGACAAAAGGGGATATAAAGAACTCACAGGAAAGGTACCCCAGCTTAGCTGTGAACCAAACTTGAGAACCTAGTACTGTGAAGCAGCATTCCTAAATATCGTGTCACTGTTTTGCATGCAGCAATTCCTAAACTTTGTGCGCGCCATAGAAATGCGTATGTATTTGTACAAATGCATTAGGTTCCCTACAAGTGCCTAAACACATCACTACTAATAACTAGCCAGTTTTACATTATCACTAGTCATAGTAAGATAAACATATAAAAGGCGAATTAGCTGCCATTTGTATTGCCTATTTGTGTCTTGTGAGTGTGCATTATTATGATGCCCCTACAATGCTTGGATAATGCCCTCGAGGAAAGATGGAGTTGTAAGTTGTGTTCTGCAGTACTAAAAAAAAAAAAAAAAAAAAACAAATAGTGATAATGTTTTGTACCCTAAGATGAGAAAGCTGTTTCCTGAGAGCATTGAGTGCTGGAGAATGAGTGATGAAAGCTTAGAAGAAACAGAAGAAAAGGTGATGTGATATGGGCCTCTTCTTTAAACTTGGAGACAAGGTGGAACATTGTTACAACATAAGCAGCTTGAATGTATGATTAAGAAGCATGGACCACTGTCCAAATGCCAATGTGTGGTGAGCTGGCTTTAGTTATGGACACATACTGGTAGTCCAGTTTTGAAGAACTTGATTTAAAATTTGTCAGATTGCTGACCATAATAGGCAGACAATATTAGATGGAAGAAAGTACAATTTTCTTCCACTTGCAAAGCAGGTTTCTGTCATATAGAAAAATAGAGATTTTATAACAAAACCTGAAGTAGGGGATCCTCCAGTAACATGTTCATATAGTAACCAAACGTAAGGAAGGGATCTAGCCCCACATCGTGACTGCATAATTTATTCATAGGAGTTTTTCTTTTTTTCTTTTTGTATAATTTGTTTTGTAAACTTATGTTTTTTTTTTTTACTTCTGTACCACAAATGTTTTACTTGTATTACTTGTCATTTAAATTTAATTTAAAAAAAAAAATTGTATGATCCTTCACTTTGGAGATTTTCTCCTCGGGTCTCTGCTGAAAAAGGGCATAAGTTCAGATGGACTAACCCAGTTAACAAATGTTAAATAAATAAATAATAAATAAATAACACCCAGGTATACCTCTCAACATGTCAGTGCAAGGAATTTGGACAAATCCAAAAATAATGGGGGAGAAAGGCCCAAACTCAGGGGCCGGTTTAAAATATTGTTCTTATAAAGTTGGAAAATTGCTAGAATAACAGGTTTTGCATTAACATACATTTTCTGAAGACTATGAAGTCTGAAACTCAAATGTATGTGATTATTTAATTTCTTCAATCTTCAATAAATTGTTGGAAAGCCACAGATTTTATGAGAACAAACAACAAAATATGAGGCAAAAAAATTGTAAAAATCTGGACAGTTGGGAGGTATGCATCTAGGTATCAAAAAAAGTCATTGCCCATTTTATAGCATATGTAGGTATCAGTCTATCAGCAGTAGCACCAAACAGTATTGTCTTAGTCTTGTCCAAATTAATACTAAGCAATTTTACTCAGTATGTGTATTGTGCTGTAAGTTAATTCTGGCAATGGGAAGGTCAAACAAGTGAGAAGGAATTGGACAAAAATGTAATAGCATGTTGATATGACAAAATTGAGGGTCTACATTACAATACTGAAATGGCTAAACACCGAATGCCATTTCATCGACACATAATTAGCAAACTACAAGTTACGCAAACGGCCAGATCACCAATTTTTTTTCCTAGGGAAAAAAAATGCTTGGCTGTTGCTGTGAATTTGCCCTTTTCCCCACTGTAGTGCAATCTCAGAGTTGGTATATTTAGTTAGGAGGGTATGGGGGGCACAGCCCCCAGCATTGGGGGCTCTGTTTGTAATGTTTGAACTGGTGTGTCATGTCTAGTTGGCCTACCGATTTTTTTCCCTAGAAAAAATGGCCGTTCGCATAACTTGTAGTTTGTTAATTATGTGTCGATGAAACAGTATTAGATGTTTAGCCATTTCAGTGTCATAATATAGACTCAAAATAGATGCAGTAAAACTTTAATGTGCAAATCATAATAGATTATATTCATTAAGCAACAATAAAATACTGTCATTTGTAACTCTGTAAGAGAAGTCCCTATTGCCAGAAGAAGCTGGAAACTTTTCAGGTGACATCCTGCTGCAAATGACTTAATTACTACTGTTTTAGTGTAATTTGTCATGTAAGCACTGTATGATGTACTGCAGATGTGATCATCCAGGTATGTTATCCATACTGAGGTATGCAACAGGTGTCACTCCCTTCAACTGGCATAAGAAACTCTTCTGCTTTTCAATAAGTATATGATAAGCTAAATAATTACCAATTCTTTAAAAATATGCATTGATAAGAGTAGTCCATTGCTAGGTATGCCATCTGCCATTTAACGTTTCTTTGTCCAAAAGTCTGTATTAGTAATTGCATAGTACATTACATTACTCAATGAAAGCACTCACTGGTTACAATAGATTATAGGGTGTGCAGTATTCATCAATATTTAATTCTAAGAGAAAACGAGTCAAAAACTGTTTAGTAGGAAATGTTACATATAACTATATATTACAGTATTTTTGCTAGTACTGGGAGAAGGGGTGGATTTCTGACAGGATATACTGGCTATCACCACACTTAAACGGAGAACAGCATGCTTCTGATGTAAACTACTGTAGTACTCTTCTCTAACTATTCTCTGGTCATTGTAAAACCTGAATATGCCCACTACAGCATACAGGGAAGGACACATCTCTGTACAAGGAGGCTGCTCCCCAGAAGGTCACTACAACCTACAATGCATTTCACCTGTCTCCTAACTTTGGGACTCCTGCTAAATCTGAAGGAAGCTGTGGAAAATTGTACCTCAAAAGATCACTGCAGGGAAGGACAGAACTCAAAGTTACATAGTCACATCGATGTTCACAGTAGTCAACCATGCGCTTAGCCTATAGCCCGTACCAGGGCCTGTACTATAAGTAAAGCCTGCTTCACAGTTTACTTTTCATAGGTTAGTACTAAGCTAACTGCCCTTGCGAGCCATTTCAAGCCTAGGCAATTATCCCTTGTGAGACTCAAACCCTGCACCTTGTGTTTGTAAGGCAAACATTTTAACCATTAGGCCACCCTTCCAATCCTTCAGTGTCAATATTTTTATAAGATCTGAGGAAAACAGTGGGATAAAATTCCCTAGTAGGTCACTATAGTAGATGTCATAGCTTCCAAGAAGGATGTAGCTTTTATGAATGCCATTTCAACCAACCGTACACCACACTTGAGACCCATTCCTGAAATCCTTGCCAATTTGTAGGAAGGTTGTAGGATACAATATTACAGACAGTCAGTAAAAGGAAGGAAACCACTCTACAGTTGTATATAGCTCACTGGAAACTCACATTAACTATGGGAATGCATTTAACAGGATTATGCTCCATGCCTGAGTAATACATTGCAAGTCATAATCCTTGTCCACTAAGAGACTCAGTTAAGGCCCCACATAATAGATTTTAAACACTCCCTAGTTTGGTATACGGTTAGTTTCAAAACGGTTAAGATGACATCACAGAGCTTAGCAAAACTCTCACTCTCTTGCTGACTGCCCCACAAACAAATGCCCTCATACACCACACTTGACAGTACGCTTGTCTCTATTAGATTAAATGTTACAAAGCACACAATTATTGGTTGTGTTTATGTCCTACACAACAGTCCCAAAACCAAAGATGCAGATGAACATCCATTAGATAAGCTAACCACCAACATGCAATCTGAAGTGATAATCTGAGTAATTGTATTACTGACCAGCAATAAGAAAATAATAAAACCTCACGCACCCCCAAACCACCACACTTTAATCAGCTTGGATAACCACCTTACCTACACAATTAGACTTGACTTGAATTTTTTTATCTCACCTCCTGTAACCCATGCTAAAAACATTCCTCAGTCAGCATTCTTGAAGTGACTACTCAAATATCTATACCCACTGAAACAGGAACCAATTCTGATTTCACAGGAATATATTCAGTGGCATGAGATGCACAAATATAATAAAGCTACTTTAACAGCTGCTCTAGAAGCCTTCAACAGGAACCATTATGGTCACTATCCATCTATCCCGGTTCAGGCTGCAGATGTCTGTAAATACAACATTCCTTAATATTCTAAACAAAGTACCCCATGGAAGAAGAAGATAAATAAGGGTAACCCAACATCTTGGACTGCACAAGACATCTGCTATCTAAATCTAACTTTGTCCAGGTCTGGAAAAAAACTAGACCCCCATCCCACAGAATTCTATACAGACGCCTATGTAACTTGTCCAGCTATTTCTTCCCAACACAAAAAAGGACTAATTCAAACATAAACAGTATGATATCAAACTCCTTCTCAAACAACAACAGAGTTATCCATAAAACCAACCACACTACCTTCCCAGGCCCTTTCATTAACATAAACCACATACAGACTGAATATATTCCAACTTTATAAACACTCAAACTATTCAAAGGTATGAAAACCTCCAACAACTTATAGTTTCCATAGATTAGTACTAGACTAACTGCCCTTGTGGGCTATTTTAACCTTAGCCAATTATCCCATGTAAGAAGCAAACCCTGATCTTGTACCTGTAAGGTAAACACCTTATCCATTATGCCAACCTCTCATTGCCACTGAGAATCAAACACTGCACCTTGTACCTGTGAGTCAAACACCTTAACCATTATACCAGCCCACAGTCATTTATCTGATAGCATTCCAGTACACTGATTTAAACTTGTTCCTTGCATACTGTAATGTGTTCTCATACTTAAAAATTGTTCAGTAGGCCCTCTGCTTAGACATGCTTTAAATAAAGGTAGTCAAAGCCTGGGTCTTGGGCAATGCAGACCTGTCTTCGTAGCTGACTGACTCATCACCAAAAACCTGCTTTCCAGCACACTAGCAAGGATTCAGACCCAACTAAGGTACCAAATCTGAATTATTAATCTCCACTAACCACACCAGAGACAAATTCAATAATATTGAATTTACTTGAGATATTTTGCTGATTTGTCAAAAGCTTCCAATATCAACAGTCACACCACGTGCACTTCCACTTTGGCTCACACGTTACTTGTAGATTGAAACCCATGAAGTCAAATGTTATAACTTATCCACACATCAGTCAATCTTGTGAGTCATCTGTGAAGGTTTAGTACTTGGGCTGTTACTGTTAACACAATGTATAAATATTGTGTGTAGCATATGATAACCAGCTAGAACCATTCACTATACAGATAGTATAACATATTTCTTTGCATCTAGATAGACCTCCATAACATTCATAGGTTCATAGGTATTTACTAGGCTAATGACCACAAGGGCCTTTTTAAGTCTACCCATGCATCTCAAATTTCTGACAATTATGATACCCTAGATAAATGTAAACAGGGGCTTGAGAGATGACACATTTACAAGCAGGGGCCTGGGAGATGACCATTTACAGTCGAACAATGACTTCTATGGACTTAGATGTGATATCTTTGTTTATAAGTTGCACAACATAGAATGATTTCCTTACTACTGTACACATGTGATGATCAAAGGCTATATTACTGTCTATGTGCATCCCTAAGTCCCTGACTATTGGGTCAGCTCTAAGGGGTGTGTTGTCAATATGATAGTTAACAGGGGTAGATGACTTCCCAATCAATATTATTATGCATATCTTGGGATTTAGTTTAGTCCATAGCTTTGAAACCAGCTATTTGTCTGTATCAGCCCTTCCTGGAGACCATTTGTGTCAGTGTGGGATTCAGTGACAGCTCCAGATTTGCAATCATCTGCAGATTTAGTCAGACGGAGACCATTGTCATTGTCCTTGACTTCAGAGAAGAAAATGCCAGAAAGGATCCCTCCAAGGACTGATCCCTGAGGAACTCCATGTGTGACCTAGCCTCTTTGTAGAGGTGGACTCCCCAATTTTAACTCCTGGGTCCTGTCTGTGAGCCAGTTGGTTATCAAGGTGGGTGACATCCGGGTCTGTACCTAATCTCTGAAGTTTGTCAATAATGCCAGAGTGGGGTATTGTGTCAAATGTCTTGGCCAGGTCAAGGTAGGCATTGAGAACCATTTTGCCCTCATCCATTGCTTTGCTGACCTTCTCAAGAAGTCCATTAGGTTCAGTAACCATGACCTACCCTTGACAATACCAAGCTGGATTGGGTCCAGTATCTATAGATTTGCTATTTCACTATTGATCATTTCCTACATAATTCTTTCCATGGGTTTACATGTAAGACTAGTGAGACTTATGGGTTCGCAGTTTCCGGGGTCTGTAGATGACACACCTTTGTGCAGAGAGATGACTGTTGCTGTTCTCCATTTATGAAGCACAAAGACTGTTTGGAGGTTATAGTTAAATAGTGTTCTAGAGGTCCCGATAGGTCATGTTTCATGCTATTCAGAAGGCATTCTGGGATATTGTCTGGGCCCATTGATGCAGTGTTCTTGGCCTTAGCGAGACCATTAAGAACCTGTTCCCTAATGATAGCAGGGGGGGTTATATTTGATGTTATTTACTGAGGGAAGGCTTTGGGGGAGAGAGGGGTAATGCTGGAGCTGAATTTATCTATCAGTAGGTTTGTTATATCTTCTGGCTCAGTATAGGTGGTTCCATTTACAATAAGCTCTGCACACAATTGTGTACTGCCTTTGAGGTTGCAGACATAGCTAAAGAATGCCTTGTGGCTGTCCTTGGCCTGGGAAGCCAAATTTACCACAAATATGGGTTTAGTAGACTTTATTTGCCCTCTGAGTTGTTTGTTTAGCTTGATGAGAGTGCTTTTATCCTGCTGGGTGCTGCATCTCCTAATTTTTGCCCATTTTTTTTCCTCCTGTTATACAGCCTATTGATTTTCTGATTCCACCAGGGTGGCATATTTTGAGTTAGGTCTGTACTTCTTCTAGTGGGTACAGCTGCCTCTATGCAGCTATTAACATGCATGTGCAGGATTTCTTTGAACAGTTCTGCATAGGCAGCAGTGTTCTCAGGGTTTATGGGGGCTTGAAATTTTGCCAGGTTATCAGTTAATAGCCAGGTGGCTAGCCTTGGAGTAATTCCTGAATATTCCAGGTTTTATTTTTACATCAAAGGAGACCATTTTGTGGTCTTACCTTACCAGGGAAGACATTACAGTATGGGGTGTCCAGCACTCTCCCATATTATTGAGGACCAGATCCAGTGTTGTTGCACCCCTGGTTGGTGTATTGATATCCATTCATGGCTATCACTATTACAACTTAAATTTAATACAAAAAAGTATGAAGCTGATGCTGGTTTGTCCAGGTCAAAATATACCACTGTTCAATGTTCAAAATATGTAAATCAAACTCAACATTTCTTCAAAGACTTTTGAGGAGTTAATTCCCATTTAATAGTGGATCATAGACCCTCCTACCAAACTAGTTGTCAACACTGGTTTAAAAGGACACCAGTGTATCTGCCTTCCTTACACTTAGTATACCAGATTTTACTGCCACCCTGCTCTATTATGAAAATATTTCCACCTAAACACAGTCTTGGTGACTGGCACATCAGCAAGCTCTTTTCTAGTGTCCAGGGGGTGATTAGAAAATTTGATACCCATAGTAGCTGCCACAGCTATATCATGTTTGCATGCGTTTATTAAAATTAGATACCCTAACAAATTTACAGCTAAGTGAATGACAATGTAAGAAGTGCAAAAGTCTGATCTTCAATTTTTCCCTTAAATCTGCTAGTTTTCTCCTCTCCTGCACTTTTACTAGCTTATTAGTCTAGCACTTTACCATACCAGACTTCTTGTAGCAATTATTGTAGCACACAAAAGTGCTACCAGCACTAAACGTTCTACAAGGAAACAGCTCCAGTAATTATTATTAATGCCCACCCCCTCAAGACATGTCTAAAGGTCAGTTCCCTGTGCTTTCTCCTAGTTACCTAGTGAACTTGGGCATCCTAAGGCAATGTAGCAACTGCCTCATGTACACCAACAACCCTCTCCTCTTACCTCCCAACACTCAGAGTTGCAAGAGATTCACTTATATATCCAAATTGGAAGCCACACACTCTCCAGCCAATAGCTGGTCAAGAGGAGAAGGTCAACACTTGCACCACACCACATGGAACACATAGCCCTCCGGAAAACACACCAGCACTGCCTTCACATAAAAACACAAACCACACACCCACCTTCAAGGAGGCTCTCAATAAAAATCTAGCCAAACAGCAGAGATCTCCAAGGGGGAAACACACTTGACCACCATAACACAACACTAATCATGAGACACATAACTCTCCTAAAGAGTGTGCCACTCAGCCAAAGCCCCTAAAGCAAAACAGCATGCCCAACACACTAGTCATAGGTGACTCAATAGTGAGGGACACTGATGTCCCACTCACTAGGTTGAATAAGAAGAAAGTAACAGTCAGCTGCGTGTCAGGTGCCAGGATCCACCACATAATGCATGCACTCAGGTCCCTCAACAACAGGTACAAATATGACTCTGTCATTGTACATGTGGGTGTGAATGACCTGAGATGTACCTCCCTGCACTACATTTAAAGAGACATGGAGGAGCTCTCGAATTATGTAGCCCAGGCAAGTACAACCCTAGCACTGAGCAGCATCCTGCCATCACCCAGAATGATACCACAGTACAAGCAGAAAATGATTTATTTCTATAATTGGCTAAGTTTCTGGTGTCATTCTAAGCGGATCCAGAATCTGTCTGCTTGGGATGATGTGATTGATAGACCTCAATGTTTTGCCAGAGATGGCCTGCATCTGTCACCCCTGGGCTTCCAGATACTGGCCAAGGCTCTTGCCACCCCTGTAGTGCCTTTTTTAGGTGGTGCTCCAAAGACCAAATTACCACTGTAACAGCTACAAACAAATGCAATCTGAGGGTCATGCTGCTAAGCCCTAGAAATCTAAATCTCAAAATCCACTCAGTCAAAGCACTCCTTAAAATGGAGAACATCAACATTTGTGCTGTAACAGAGACCAGGTTCAAGGCAGCAGAAAACACCCCTACACTACCAGGCTATAACTCATTCCACACCTTTCGGACCCAAAACTTGGACTGAAGTTCGAAAGGTGGTGGTGTTTCCATATTCATAAAGGATGCACACACCTCCAGACTGGTAGCCTAACATAACGCAACAGAGATACTTCAGGAGCAGCTAACATTGGGTAAGACAGTGATTTAGATCATAGCCTATTACAGGTCCTCAACCATGTCCCAAGACACTTACTCCATATTCCTAAGCACCCTGGAGAATATTAGGGTCCAACCTAACACTTTCATACTGGGTGACTTCAACTACCCCTCCATTAACTGGGAAAACTACTCATGTACCAATACACTTGCCTAACGTTTCTTGGAATTCATTAATTCAAATGCCCTGGACCAGTTTATTCTTACCCCCACTAGAGGTAGCAAAATCCTTGACCTGGTCATTACTAACATGGGCAACCATTGCTCTACACCAATAGTCAACTACTCCCTGGTTAGATCTGACCACAAACTAATCACCTTGGAAATCCACATCCCTCCCACACCCGCACCCCCTTCTGCAAAGGTAACCACCATGACAAAGTTCTCCAAAACTAACTTTGGACTCCTAAGAACAGAGGTGGCTAACGTCTTGGCACCCATGCAAATGGAGAATAGTTGCATGACCGCCTAATCATACACCAATGCACCGTACGAACATGTACACAAATGCATGGATCTCGCCATACCCAATAGAATCAAGATGCTCTCTTCCAAAAAAGGAAGACAATCTTGTGGTCCCCTGCCATAAACAAACTCTACAACAGAAGGAGAAAACAGATGCAGAATAAGGTGAAGTCCCAAGACTGGAAAAAACTCCCTTATCAGCTTCAACAAAAAGTTGAGATCCCTCATCAAATCCTCTAAAGCGAGATATGAAAACAGAATTGCAGAAGATAGTAAAGACAACCACAAGACCTTCTATAGTTATGTAAAGAACCTCCACAGCAATACCCAGATTTGCTCTGAGTTACTGCACAATGGTACCTCATATACTGAGCCAACAGATATTGCCAATATACTGGTTGACAAATTCAGTGCCAACTTTACCCCCCCCAAAGACCAATCACAATACCAGTAGATTGCCATGCATCTGGTATCACTGCTACACAGGTTAAAACAGCACTGCTCAAGGCCAAGAATACAGCTTCTATGGGACCTGACAATATCCCTGGCTATGTTCTACATGAGCTACAGAGTGAACTGGCACCTCACCTGTGTGCCCTGTTCAGTCACAGCCTCACCTCAGGCTTTGTCCCTACTGAATGCCACACTGCCATAGTCATCCCTCTCCATAAAGGAAGAGCGACTACAGACCATGGGAACTATTGCCCCATTAGCCTGACAAGTCTGATATGCAAAGCTATGGAACGCATCATCATGGACTTAATAAACAATGATATAGGGAATCTCCAAACTCTGGATCTCACACAGTTTGGTTTTGTGAGGGATAGATCATGCCTGCTCAACTTGGTCCACTTCTTTGAGTCAGTCATCAGAGCTGTGGATGAAGGCAAGGTGGTTCATACAGCCTTCCTTGATTTGGCCAAGGCCTTTGATACCATTCCCCACTCGGAATCATAGAAAAACTCACTAAGCTAGGCATCAACTCCTATATCACTCAGTGGGTTGCAAACTGGTTCACAGATAGAACCCACAGTGTGAAAGTAGCTGACTCCAAGTTAGACTGCTGACCAGTCACAAGTGGAGTCCCACAGGGATCGGTCCTGGATCCTCTCCTGTTTGGTATCTACTTGTCAGAAGTTCAGACCAACACAAAGGGACTCTGGCTGACAAATTTCACAGACAATTGCAAGTTGTGAGCCATTATTTACTCCCCAAGTGATGTTGACATCCTACAGAAAGGCCTCACTGAGACCAAAGACTGGTGTCAGAGCCATGGCCTTAAGCTCAATGTCAAAAAATGTGTCATCACCCACTTTGGGAAAAACCCAGTTCCCATGAACTACCACATCGATGGTAGTCCACTGAACACAGAAGGCATTATAAGAGATCTGGGAACACAGGCTGACAGCAACCTCTCCTTTGAGCACCACACTGCCACTGTGGTCAGAAAGTCCTTTTATGTCGCACATCTCATTACTAAGGGTTTTACATCCAGGAAGAAAGAGGTCATTGGCTCCCTCTACTCTTCCCTCATTAGGCCAATCATTGAGTACAATGCCCCATTTGACATGCACCTTACTAGACACCTGCAACAACTGGAGAGGCCACAAAAGTACCTCACAAAGAGGATCCTAGGCCTTAAACACGTGTCCTATATGGACAGATTCAAAAAAACTCCAACTATTCTCTGTCTCATATTGCCTACTTAGAGGCGATCTCTGCCTGACTTACAAAGCCATGTCTGACCCAGCTCTGTTAGAAATGCTACATCTAAAGAAATCCCAATCCCTCTACACCACATGCTCCAGAAACCTCCACCTCATTATCACAATCAACAGAACATGCTGGAGGGACAGGTTCATAACCCAGAGACTGCTCATGCTATGAAACAGACTTCCCGTACATGTCAAACAGAGCATCTCACTGGCCATCTTCAAAAGAAATCTTAATGAGTGTATGAGAAATAGAAAATTCACCCCAGGGATCACTCCAGTGGCTCTACTCGACAGAGGCACTAGGAACTAAGGTCGGGTGGCATGATATCAGGTTAATTTTATGGGCTAGGCTTGTAAAGACTCCAGTGCCATTAGCCTAGTACACACCCATGAACCTATGAACCTATGAACAAGCCTGGATTATTAATTCAAGGACCTAATGATAATAAATTATTTACTAAGGCTTTTATGAACTCTTTCAGATCCCTTAATCTGAAGACAAGAGCAGCTGCAGGTTGAGTGACAGTATTATAAAGTAGATCTGATGATAGCTTTAAACATGGTGTAAGCACCCTTTCATTACTTCTCGGTAGTGTAAGCAAAATAGCCCTGATGACTGAATAGCAACTTCTAATACCTGATGACATGTTGGCTTCAGTCTTAAAATATTTATCAGTACCTATTCTAGGGTCCCTAACAGACTTGGTTTTAGCCAGAAAGACATTGTTTAGACCATAGGTGTAACAGGGATTATTTATGGCAAAAATGAATGATTTTTGTTTTTGTTGCATTGAATGCCATGTTCCTTATCAATGCCTAGAGTTGAAGGGTGTCCTGGGTTCTTGCAATTCTGCTTGGTCAGACAGTTTAGTTACAACCATCCCCACCTTTGTGTCATCAGCAAATATATTATTTCAGATATCTCTGGAAACAAGAATGTCTACCATAAAGATGAAAAAAACAAACAACATAAAGGTGGAAACCATCAGTCAGCCATTGAAGTCTTCTTGTCTTTTAAAGAGTATTATTACACTTCTCATGCACCTGTGTTTTGCAGTTAATTCATTTTCTGGGTATATACTTGATGTTAAAGCTGCAAGTGGTTTGAAAACAAAACAACAATTACAACATATGTAATACAACAATGAATGTTACCAGGGGATGAATGTTCCTCAAGCTCCAACAAAAAATATAACAGCACAGCAAAAAGCACAGGAGCAGTCAATAGCTAAATAAAGCAGTTCTCATGTACGCATCCCTCCGCTTCAAAGAAAGATATCCAACAAAACAAGGTATTCTGAAAGTCAATTTATTCTGTTAACAAGATCGGTTAGCGCTTTCATCCATGTGGACTTCTTCAGACCAAAAACTAATCAATTTAAAACACTGAAATTTATACACCTATGGAATGAGTCATAGTGACATCACATGCTGTCAAACATAATCACATACGAACTACTAATAATTAAAAAATACACATCTATCAACCATTCATAAATAATTGATTAAATATTAAATGTTTATAAAAATCAAACATAGAAAAAATAGAAAAAAATCAAATAAAAACAAAAGCAAATATAAATTATATGCATATAAGACATTTTGTAGATATAAATAATATATCTCTCATTAAATACTATTTCATATTCAGCACATAATCACAAATAGATAACATTCAAGTAACATTGTTCTATGAATGACATATTAAAACACAAATTACATGATTAAGTAACAGTTAACCTCCTATTCTTTAAAACAGGTCTAATAGAGATCTTATCATTTAGACCTGGTTTATGGTCAGCTCTTAACTTGATTATCCATTTCAACTCACATCTCTCGGTGAAGTTCCTAATGTCTCCACCCGTCATGCTAGGTGTATTAGCCTGTAACACCAAAAATCTAAAACTATGTTGTACATTAGTTTCAAGAACATGTTTAGATAATGCATTTGTAGTAGATTTAATGCGTATGTTATATATATGTTCCCTAATTCTTTCTTTTAATCGTCTATCAGTCTTACCTACATAGAAAGCAGTACAGGCTATACACCTAGCTAAATATACAACATGTTCAGTCTGACAGTTCGCTCTGGGGGGTGCCTTTAACACAACAACAATTTCTAAAGGAGTCTAAGCACAGGGTTGGCAAATAAAAATGGTATAGAGAAGTCCTCTACTACTCCAATTTTGAAGGAAAGATAGTGTGGAACTGAAGACTTTGCTTGTTCTCATATGGGAAAACAACAACCACATTATTGCACCTTGGAGAACCTACCATACACCTCTTGCCATTGGTAGGTAAATGACTAAAACACAAAAATATACAAGTCCAAACAACACTAGTGAAATAAATAAAACTAGTTGAAAACAAAACCTTATGCTACTCACAAGAATAGTTGAATTAAAATATTAAGCACTTCTGTCTTTAAATTCAGTAAGAGTTCTGCAGAATAACATCACATTCTGAAGAAGTCATATTGTATTTAAAAGTAAAGCACTTAGTACTTTAATTAAATTGTTCATGTTAAGTGCTCATGAGTGTTTTGTTTTTTTCATTAGTAAGAAAATATGTGGCTCTAGTGCTGGTTCTGTGCTTACACCCATTTCTGGGATCTAAAAGAACAATTGGTGTGCCAGTCCAGATTAATTCTCTGCTTCTCTTCTGTTACATTTGTAATAAAATCATTGCACTGCCATTGTGGATCAATTTAAACTAAGCAATGGCCTGTGATGCTGGTATTCAACTCTGAAGCTCCAAAATAACATGCTATATAAAATACGGGATTCACGTTATAATATCGAAATACTGCAATATCAAATTTCAGTATCTCGAGACTATAAAGCTGATAATTCACAAACCCAAAAACCAAAACTGTGAAATTCAAGACCACGAACATTAACAAAACACTACACCACACATACAAACACAAATACACCTACCTCCCGAGACTATCACAAAACAAACCAACACATACAAACACAACAAAACAAACACACACACACACACACACACACACACACACACACACACACACACACACACACACACACACACACACACACCCTTACTATAAGTAGGGGGGCAAGTCCCCTGCCCCCCACACCCCCACTACTTATATATACTAACTCCAAGGTTGCACTAAACACTGAAAAATACCAAACCCACCACCACACATTCTACACCCCCTTTGCACAAACACACATCACATACATACAAACACCACCACTCTCAACACTAACACACTCACACTCTTACCTACCTACCCTAATCCACTCCTAAAACTTCCCAACACACTCACAAACACACAAATACCTTAAAAAACACAACACTTAACGCGCCATCAGTACCATGGGTTCGACATTTCCAGGTTCGATATTCTGCAGTTATGCATAACTGCAGATTCGACACTTTGGTCTTGAGATACTGAAATTCGACATTTCAGTATTCTGAGATTCAAAAGTGTCTCCAAAATAAGATATACTACTCAAGAAAATGATGACGTTGGTTGAACAAAAGTGTGTTATATTTTAATAATGTTAACCGCTTAAATTGATAGTATGTGACACTTTAATATAATATACAATTCACTTTGGTGCATTTCATTTATTTTTTGTAATTGCCTAGATTATCATGATATTTAATTTTTGAGTAGTTTATATGGAAAAGGTCATTCTTGTCTAAGGAAAAGAGTGTGGAGAAGCATGAATTCAAATGGGCTTATAAGGGATCAGGGAATGTGATGTTTTAAATGGTGCAAAATCATCTGCATAAAGTAACATATGTAAATTGTGATGTCTTATGTAAAGGATTTTATGACATTCATGAGCAAAATGGGAGTTTGCTAGACTTAGAAAATTTAAGAATCAGTCAGTAAACTTGTGTAACATATACCTGACAGACACAAATAGTGTAACTCTTTGTAATGGTCGGTAAAGAAGTTTAAAGTTGTAAGTCATAAAGTCTTTACATTTTTATATTATTTTTTTTTACAATTGAACTTTGCAATATCACAAAGATTAAGCAGCATTCATTTAGATACAAAAAATATAACTTGTTGCAATTTATTCCAATGTTTGACTTATTCATCATTAAGCTTTCACTTCTTTACTGTATGAGTAGAAAGAGATGACTTTATATATTTTGAATAAAGCAGTCATCAGTTATCTTACAGAGCAGTGATCATATGCACTGAGTAAAATTGTGCATGGTTCATCTTTTTAATTATCTGTTTAACTTCTATAACCAGGATCTGATATCTACCAGAATAAGGTGGCCCTGAAGTCCTTATATTTATCTCAATCAAGCAAAGCATGACATAGATACTCTTGCATGCTTTTACCTCACATGCTGCAGAGCTGTGTTCTGTGTTTTATGTCACTTTTCTTAGATGTTCTGATATATTTCAAATTTATACGTCATATAAACAGGTAATGGCCAGGATTCATTAAGATACAGTGAAATGTATATACTTTGAGGTACCTTTTCCCGAGTCAGCAACCACGCTAACACAGTACAGCATGGGGCTTCAGCATGCAGGCATGCAGCACCGCATAGGTCTGTCCCTGTGTGTGCTTTGCTATTGAGGCATTCTAAGGAAGAGGCAACACTAATTAGTCATGTGCATTCTCCTCCAAAACTCCCTGCAGGAGGGCATCTACATATTGGGTGATTCAAGAAATGTCTCAGCCCTGTATATCAGCATGGCCATCTTCAGCACATCGTAGTACAGAACATGGCCAAAAGGCTATGATTAAAGACCTACCACAAATGCACTGGGGGGAGCACTAGACACAAGGGATTACTTTTAATAATAAGTGCTATAATGGCTCTTACAATAGTACATGCATCACAGGTTAGGGGGATGCACTAGACACCAGGAATTACTCTTAATAGTAAGTGTCTTAACAGCATCGACAGCATTATGTGAATTTGGGAGGTGGGGGATGCACTAGACTACAGGTATTGCTCTTAATAGTAGGTGTTATAATGGCAATGACAGCAAAAAGGGGATTGTGGGGGTTGAGGGATGTACTTGACACCAGGGATTACTCTTAGCAGTAAGTGTTGTAAACCCACTGACAGTAGTATTCAGATCGGGGAGGGGAGATGTACCAAACACCAGGATTACTTGTAAAAGTAAGTGCTTAATGATACCAACAGTACTACAGTGATCAGGGGGAGGGAGGACACACTAGGCACAAGAGCATACTATATAGGTGCAGTGATGCCACTTCAACTACTACTGGGGTGGGGGCCATGGGAGAGTAGACAGGTAACTGACAAGTATGGTGACTGTAGCTTTTATGTGTACATGTTTAGTGTATATGTGTGTATGGGAGAGTGTGTGGGGGGAATGCCACTGCCTACACCACTAGGAGTTTATTACCATGACATGCAGATCAGCAATAATTTGCACATCAAGCTGTTATCCCATCTTCCTCTAACCCTAGGTGTTCCACAAGGGTTCATACTAGGTCCCCTTCTTTTCTCTCTCTTTATCAATGATCTGCACACCACCATCCCAGGAGCTAACTGCATCCAATATACAGATGACTCAATGCTAATATGCTCTGCCTCCTCTCCTACACAACTTCTAACCCTCACCCAGACCACTTTCAGCATGGTAGAAACATGGCTAGCTAATCGCTGCTTGCTTCTAAATCCTAACAAAACCAAGCTACTACTTTTCTCCCCTAACTGTAGAATTCCTCCTCCTTCCTTCAACATCAAATCTAGCAATGACACCATTATCTCCCCTGATGACCATATAAAGCTTCTAGGCATAATAATAGACAACAACTTTAAATTTGATAAACATGTCAATCACACTATTAAGTCAGTCAACAAAAAACTTGGCTCCCTGTACAGAGCCAAACCTTTCCTCACCCCCCCCCCCCAGCTAGGGTAGCCATTACAAGATCACACCTCCTCTATACCCTTATGTATGCCTCTCCTGTACTCACCAACCTATCCAGAACCGATCTCAACAAATTATCAGGATGTTACAATCATATAGCCAGATTCACTACAGGCATAACTTTTAGGACCCACCATTGCCAGAATCTCAAAGCACTGGGATGGCTAGAGTATCCTACCCTTCTACATTTCAACCAGCTTATAGTAGTGGATAAAATACTCCATCAACCTGATAACACCCCTGCCCTCAAAAATATTCTCACCCCTCATAGTGCCCCCAGGCCATTACGCTCAGCTGATAAACAAATGATACTGATCCAACAACTCTGCAGGAGATGCTATATTTGCCAACTCAACTGGTAAAATCTGGAATCTACTCCCTACTAGCATTACCAAGGAAACCTCACTACCCCTATTTAAAAGAGAACTCAAAAAATACCTCACATCTCATTGGCTGTGCTCTTGTTCTAAACCTGACTAACAACTTCACTAATACATGTCTTGCTACCCAACCTGCTGTTTAGCCAAGTATCTATGCCTCATAGCATTTGAATGTCTAAGCATTGGGAATTATGAGATCTGATTGTATTCTATGTGCACATTTTCTGATACGTCTTTGCCAATCAGATGTAAGTCTGCACATTGTGTATATTGATATCTGCCTGTATTCTTTGTCTATATTTTTCTAAACATGTCTGCCTGAGTTTATCACACAGTGAAGTATGTGCTGTCTCTTTTTTGGTATGTGGAGCTTTTCTCCCCGGGCCACCGCTGAAAATGGACATATATCTAGTCAGACTACCCCGGTCAACAAATGTAAAATAAATAAAATAAAAATATTAATAGTAGTAAATGAGATTTAAACAAATGCAAATTAGCCAGCAATGAGGTCTGACCTTATCATGGCTAATATGTTTCTTAATTGCAAATTGACATATCATGGAAACAGGGACTTTGTAGCACAAACTATATATCTCATGCTAGGCCCTTGAATGAATGTCCAGGAATATCTGGCAAAAGCATTGAGATTATTTATATAAATTCATTTTTTCTGAATAGAATTTGGAACATTTACTGTGCTTAATCATATTTTTTCTCTTTCCTCCAAAAATTCTATATCATCCTTTAATACATGACAGATAACTGTTACAAATTGCACTGTTTTTTGTTTAACTTTACGGGTCTATATTACGACATTGAAACGTCATAATATCGAACACCAGGTGGTCAACCCGTATTCATCAAACGTATTTATGCAATTCGATGAATATTCCAAGGCAAAGATGTAGTTGGACAACTACACAGTGTTGCTGTTTTCTCTGCTGTAGTGCGATCTCGGATATATGGTATATTTAGTTAATGGGTGTGTGGGGGGGTGAAGCCCCCCACATGGGTGGGTTTGTTTTAGGTTAGGCTAGTTATGTTGGATTGCAGAGCAAGTGTTTTTATGCACTGTAAGTATTCATTAATTCACGTAAATGCATTTTGATGAATATGTATCGATGTTTAGGTGTTCAATATTACAACGTTGTAATATAGACCCAATTTTACGTGTCTCATTTCATATCTTTGATGATAATTGATTACTTTCTGAGATTTAGAGAAATTAAAGCAAATTGAAATTTCCATTTTCCTTTCTCTTTAAGAATTTAGCTCATTATAACTCCATTTCTAGTCTTACAGCTTTAAACCAATTTGCAAAAATTATAATGTCAGTGATTGATTCCTTTTCTAGGATCCCAATAGCTTTCCTTAGATAAATTTTAGGAAAAGAATTTGACAAAAGAATGTGGAGTATTAGCAATTTTAATTTATATACTATATTTAATGGCAGATTTTCTTGTGTTAATGTATGGATTATAGACTAGTCCAGGTTATTTATACTTAATTTTAATTGCAGTGAATAAGTCTAATATTATAATGGCAATAATGCCTGTAAAATTGTAAAAACTCTTTTATTACCTTCTCCATCTTTATTTTGAGCTAACTGATGTCTTATTGCCAAGTATTATTATTATATGCAAACATGAGCATGAAACATACCTCTCAACTGTCCAGATTTTTGCAGAATGTCTAGATTTTTGCCTCATATTTTTTGGTCTGTCCCACATAAATTTTTGGTTTTCTGGTAAATGACTGGCAAATCATTGAGGGCAGAAGGTAATAAATAATGATAGGCATTTGAGTTTCAGACTTCATACCCTTCAGAAAATTCATGCTAATGGAAACCTGTCATTCTATCAACTTTCTAAGTTTATAAGAGCAATATTTAAAATGGTCCTTATTTTTGGGCCTTTGTACCCCCAGTTATTCATGGCTTTGTTAATATTTTTTTGCTCTGAAATGTTAAGAAATATGGCCTGAAGTATTTATGTGATTGAACTTATTTCAGTACTAACCCATTACCCATAAGTTAAATTGGTGTATCTTATTATTAAATACTAAAAGGTTTGTCTTATCATTATTTATTTTAATTTTTATAATTATTTCTACTGTCATCTAATATCTGTAATTGACTCTTTACTGTGGATTCACTGAAAATAATAACTAACTATCCCTACACCATAAGGAAAGCATTTTCTTCCTCTTTTTACATTTTTTTCTTTTCTTCTGATAATTTTAAATTATTTTTATGTAAATTATGAATTGCCAGGGTAACAAATCACATATTTTCCCATGCCCTTTGTTACTGAAATCCATTTTGCATATTCATTTTTGATGTAAACTTAACTACAGTCTGATTATTAAATAATTATATTCATCTATTTGCTTTATCCTGTTTATACCCTTTCTTGATAATTATCTTCTAATAACATCTTCCAATTTTGCAGTTGTCAATTTCTTCTTGCAAATCAAGAAACCAATCAGATTGTTTTTGCTTCCAGAGCATCACATGCTTCTCATTAAAGCTTAAGAGTAAAGAAGTCTGTTTCTGAAACACTCCTTTCTAGATAAGCAAGCCATAATTTTGACAGAACAATTTTTAATTTTTTTCACATCTTACAAGTGAATTATCATAAATTACTTTAATCAAGCGTCTAATAAAGTTATGGGTCTGTATATTTTAGGGATTTTTGTTTTTAGCTCTTTTATATATAAAAATGATTAGTCTTTTCCTCCATAATTCCAGAAACTTTGAACTTTGTACTTACTATTTAAGTTATGCAGTTAAGATTTTAGTCCATTCAGCAGTAATGACCCTACAAACATACCCCGGGATTCATGAAGCTTGCGTCAGGCGTAGGTGGAATAACATCAAATTTGGCCACCGAGCGATTCAGGTATGATCGAATTCCATGTGCACTACCGGCATACACCCAAACTGCGCAGCTCTCGGCATAGGCATGCAAATCACCCCCTGCGCCGTACTGCAGCATGCAAATGAAGGTTCATAGAGATTCATGAAGTGGCGTAGGCGTAGTGTAAGCCTACAGAAATGTAAACAAAAAAAATGGTTTACATGTTGACAAAAAGAACATCTTAGCCACGGAAGTGGACCAGACTCATGTATAACAAAGTTAACATATGCCAATCGCTAAATATACAGCTAATGGCATAAGAAAAGATGCACAACACATACAAAATAACATTTAATGTCATGGCCACAGTAACGCAAAGGACAACCATAGGGCATGTGTGCACAAATGGGAACACAAGGAAAATATATACAAATGTCATAAAATAGCAATGTAACAAAAATCATGATTTCACCATAATAGTCAATGGTATGCATGCTACATCACAATCAAGCTGTAAGGGTTGCTAAGGGCCTGTGACATCGTTCGGCGCAGTAACTATGAATTAGTAGTCAATGCCATGCAAATGAGGCAAGTAATAGTGAATCGCAAACGTCCCACCGGCTGAAGGATGTACAATACAGTGCAGAGCTACAACACTGAGGAGTGGTCTGTAGGAATACATGATATCAGCAGTGGGATGTGCATCTGCAGCTGTAAGCACATTGGAGCAATGCAAATCCAGGCTGCCCGTTGCTAAGCAAAGCCACAGGACAGGGGTGTGGATGTAGGTATAGCTTTGCTCAGCTGAGAGCACACATGGTTCCTGAAAGCGCATGTGTACATGGATGAAAACGTGCCCGAATCCCAGTAAGCGGTCTCACGCGCCATGCACCACAGGCCAAAAAGGAAGTTTAGGGGAAGACAATAAGGAAATGCTACAGTAGGGTAATAGGAGTAGAACCGAGCAATTAACACCTATTAACTCATAGTGGGCAATTGACACCAGCTAACAAGGCTGCTAGCAGCAACCTGCAGAACAGGATAGGGGAGGTGTCGGATTGCAAAGAAAAGAGAACTGCAATTGCCAAGCAAAACAAACCTGCAGTAGACTGGCAATAGAGCACATATTGGCAAGGCAATCCTGGTTCGGGAAAGTACAAAACAGGAAAGCAGGCTGCTGGATGCATGCCAGACAATGGAAGGGGAACTGTTAAGAAAAGAGGAGGCAAGGGAAAGAGGTACTCCACGGCAGCTAAATGTGATGTAACACCAAAGGCAGTACAATAGCAGCACCCGTGGTAAAACACAAGATACCCTGCAGCCCCTAATGTACATACACACCCTATGACATCATCAGTGTTCAAAGCGCAATAGTATAAAGTGTGAAGGCACCTCACACACACTTGTGTATTCCCAAACACTGCACCATCGGTGTAAACAGAGGGGAACTTTTACAATGTACATGTTGGGAGCTGCCATAGCTGTGAATCATCAGCATGTGTTGGAGACTGAAGGTGTTGTGGAGGATGATGCTGACAACCACCTCAGGCCCCAGCGGAGGAGAAGAGTGTTCAGACCAAGGGTAACCTACCAAGGGCTACATGATCTGGAGATAGTAGAGCATTACAGGGTGGACAGGGACATCATACAGCAAATAGTGGAGCTGTGCCAGCCACGCCTGAGAACCAGAAACAACAGAGGGGAACCCATGCCAGTGGACACGAAGGTATGTGTAACCCTGAGAATACTATCTACAGGTACCTTTCAAAGGCCAACTGGAGATATTATGGAGATCTCACAGGCATCAGCATCCAGCGTACTCCACCAGTTCCTGGATGCCATGTTACCACATGCCAGTGAGCATATATACTTCCCCCAAACTCAGGAGGAGTTGGCCAGCAATATGCATCTCTTCCACCATGTGGCACACTACCCGGAGTTACTGGGTGCAATAGACTGCACGCACATACATATCAAGTCACCACCCAGAGACCATGGTAGGCGCTACATAAACCGCAAGGGATACCACTCCATCAACTGCCAGATTGTGTGCAATGCCCAGGGCATTATTACGGGTGTGTGTGCTGGCAGCCCTGGAAGCTACCATGATTCCCACATCTGGCATGCCTCACAGCTGTATCAGGTATTTGTCAGGGGGGACATCCCATATGGCCACCTTGTGGGGGACGCTGGCTATGCACTGGAGCCGTGGATGATGACTCCCATCAGAAATGCACACACACCCATGCAAGAACGCCATAATGAGGCACATGCACAAACCAGAATCATCATAGAGCGTGTGTTTGGGATGCTGAAATCACGGTTCCATTGCTTGGACATATCTGGTGGAGCCTTGCAGTACTCTCCAGGCATGTGTGCCCACATATTCATAGTATGTGCCATGCTGCATAATATGATCCTGCAGAAACAGCTGCAGCAGGGACATAATGGTGAAGGCCCTCACAGCCCACCGCAATTGCCAAGGCCATCACAGGCACAGAGGGATTCAGACCACGAACACCCTGTGCCAGCCCCAGTAGCATACAGAGGCATGCCCAATATGCCCACGCATTGGCAAAGAGGGAACGTATAGCACATACACTGACAGTGCAGGCCCCTATGGACTGGCACACTTCTCGGCCTGCACACACAGTAAAACGGATGGCACACACACACGACCACCTGCAAATTGTAATGTATAGGTGGCCTACTGTGTGAATCCTACATAGGCAGCCTTCAACTATTGCAGACACAACAGCTATTGGAACAAGGAAAGTCAACACCTGAACAGTAAACGAAGCTAACAGCATATGTTGATACTGTATGTATAGGTGCCTAGGTACATTGGTAGGTATATGCTTGATTGTCAGAGGCTATGCAGCAGCCTAGGCAAAATGTGTCTGCTATCACCACTTCATCGGTCAACCAACTGTCCCTCTGTGGAGCAGAGCCAATATGCGGATCCACATGTGTAACCTCTGTTCCCCACCTACACTGCATGGATTCCCCTGTGTGTTAATGAGGGCCTCCGTATAGTGTAAGTAGGGATGTAGTGCCAAAGCACAGGGAGTACCCATGACAGGTATCTGCCACCCTAGCATTCTCCAGTTATGGTTGTGTTAAGGTGTAGAACATGACAGTGTGCAGCTCACTCTGACATAGATTACCAATGCTGGAGCACATCCATTATACATCACTCGGGCATACCATGAAGTGGTATCATCCATATATAAACAAACTGAGTTACACATTTGATTGCAGTATGGAGGAACAGCCGTAGTACAGTCCACATACAAAACACCATTAACACTTGTACAAACAACAGATAACCAAGTGGTAAAGCCACTGACTGTGTCGTGTATGTACCCGGTTTCACATCATGCAAGGTCCGTAATGTAATCCCGATGGCACGAATAATGGATGTTGGATGTAGGTCATTAGAGCATGTTGAAGCACATGTTAGCGGGTTAATGTGGTGGCAAGTGACAGTAAGCGTCGTTCAAACAGGACTACACGGATATGCGCAAAACAGGTTTAAGCTTTGCAGAATTCTGCGCAGATCATGGTCATGGATGTCCAGAACAGGTAAAACCAGCATTATTCAGTCATGTACTAATAGTGCCTGCTCTGAGAGGTAAAACGACCACTGGCAGGAGTAGAACATGCAACCATGTACACACTCACCCACCAGCAAGCTACCAGAGATGTATCAGAGGCAGGTGTGTATGACAGGTTAGAACACAAAAGTGCGGGGTTCAGCAAACAGAATACACCGCCATGTACCCAACAAATGGTGTGTACACTCTCTCCCCTTCTCCCTGTCTATATATATATATATATATATATATATATATATATATATATATATATATATATATATATATATAGATATAGATATATATATATATATATATATATATATATATATATATATATATATATATATATATATATATATATATATAGATATATATATATATATATAGATATAGATATATATATATACCTATATATAATAGGATAGAAAGGGTGATAGAGAGATGTATGTCGATATATATGGAAATACATATATCTGCGAATATAGCGACAGGTTAATGACATGTACACAACCATGGAGGTACAAATGAATAGGATACTACCAACTACCGAATGCTTTACATACCGACACACATAATCACGAGGATGAAAGACAGAAAGATCACAGTACCTGAACAGTATAACCATGAGTAATATTATCACTATGTCAAGGGACATGTAGTTATCACTGCCAGTGCTCCGGTCCCGGTAGGTACTGTGTATAAGTGTGGTTCCGACTGCTGTAGTGTGTGTAAGTTCTTGTTGAGAGTGTGTTGTGTGTTTCCATGGGATTGTAATGTGTGTGTGTGTGTGTGTGTGTGTGTGTGTGTGTGTGTGTGTGTGTGTGTGTGTGTGTGTGTGTGTTTGCATCGTGGGTCTGTTTGTGCAAACTCGGAGGTAGATTATTACAGTAGTTGTGGTCATATTCGGCCTTGAGCATATGGTTACCACCTGTTCCACTTTGAGAGGGACAGTCCCTCTTTGGGCAGTTGTGTCCTGACAACAAATATTAAAAATGGCAAATGTACTGTGATTGTAGGCATAGTGATGTCCGATATATGAAGTAATAGTTGCATGTAATAGTTATGTCCATCTCTCAAATACGTAAATTTGTGAAGAAACATAATAAGCAGCTAAAGTGCTACAAGAATAAAAGGTTCAATGTAGGGCAAAAGTAAGTTCTATCCTATGTACTGACAGTGTTTGTGTAGGCCTCTAGACCCTGATGCGTGCCCAACAAATGTCCCAATATGTCTAATTGAAAAGGTGGCAACCCAGGACAAAGAGTAGAAGTCACCAACACAACAGCAATGAGTGCAAATACTTGTGACAGAAATACACAAGACAGCTTTCATGTAGCAACAGTTCAGTACATATTGATGTATTTGGGAGGGATTGAAGGATCAACATCACCTACATGCTATGTAGGAACCAATTAACAATGGTTTAATGACTAAGCCTGCAATAACCATAGTATTAGTCTACTAAATGACAGGTCTTCAGTGAGGGAAGGGGCCCCACACACATATGGAATATGTATAAATGCAGTCCCCACAAACCTTTATCTGCTATGAACACCCAGCTACATCTGCCCCACAGCTGAAACAATTGCAATACAGACTGTAATAACATCAGAAACATCCACTCACTCAATGACATCTGCAGAAGTGTTAACATACCTTGTGAGAGACACACTTGTAATGGCGCCATGTGAAATCATTGCTGTTGTACAATGGAACAGACGCCGATGTAACAGGTTTTGTTTGCAATAGTCTCATAACTGAAGGTTGAGATAACAGCTACATTCACATGTAGAACTATTTACTGTAGCCATCACACACAATCCACGGGGGACATGATTTCAGAGTATCCGGGTCTCTCCATATAGCTGTTGCAATTTATCACAATATAATACATCCAGACTGTCTCCCTCGAAGGTAGGGCAAAAGGACAATGCCCAAGTGGAGTATTCAATTATACACCACTGTTGCCATGTAATTGGCCAATGGAGTAGCTGCACAGCTGATGTGCATGTAATAATTTACCCCGGAACACCAATTGGTGGCAGGATATCACATGTTACAGGTATTCATGTATAAAACGAGGGCTTGCCATACATTCAAATCATATGCTCATACCATTGAATTGTTTAAAGAGGAAAGGTGTAACACAGATAGTATTGTATACTCGGACCACTAAGAAGGTATGTAGAACACTCAGTATGTTAGTGTATGTAGTGCCTGTGCTGTAGAAATGAAAGTGTACGCAATGCAGACAGTGGGAAAAGGTATTATGTAGTGATGTCTTGTTGAGCATAGTAACGCTTGTAGAAATTGTGGGTACTGCTGTGGGCCACAATGTAAACACCCCAGACACCACAAGGGATGCTACAAAAGAGCTTTAAACATAACAATTGCACTCCAGCCGCTGTGGTGGTAAGGTATGTCCAACAAGTATGTGCCATAACAGGGAATAGCGTATATTGATATACAGTAACAGTAGGTATATGTATGGGCGTATAATGAGAATAACATGCCTAAAGTGGTCCCGCTGTGCAATTATGCTTTGCATCATGGGATATGGTTTCAAATATGTGTAAAGTACAGTATTGTAGGTAGATAAGTCAAATATTTTACATAGCATGACTGGTATATTATGCAAACATAAAGTATGTGTATTGGACTGTTCAATACACATTAACAGGATACATATGTCTTGTAGTCACCAGACAGTGTAACAGCATGATAACTAATTGAAATGGAAGAGCTATGCAATAAACCATTAACAAAGGACATGTAATAGCATCATAGATACACAGTTAGGTACTATGCTGTCTGGCCAAGTCCATTTGTAAGCCCTAATACAGTGTTGTAACTGGCGGCACCTCCCTGGGTTACCGTCCTGTGCCTTTGAACAGCACAGCCATTTGTTTCCTGCACCTATGTACAGTACAGCCACTGCAGTAATCCCTGGCATACATGTCTGTCCCCCACCCACCCATTGAGGTACCTCATGAAGAGTGCTAGTGAGTGTCCCTGTCTGATGTACATAGGAATCATGTTCCAAAGCATGGTGGGTGTCCGTTTCAGGAATGTATCCCTCCAGCACATGCTACTCATCGTAGCGTTTGGGTACATATCCCAGAGCATGTCGCTCTTAGTGGCCTTTGCTTATGTTGCTTATGTGGAGCATATCTATCAATATTGGTGTGTACATGGGCCTTGTATGTTCAGCAGAGGTCACCTCTGAGTATGCAAATGACTACAGTTGGGGTTCCAGTAGTTGTGCTGCATACATCATCCTTTGGAGGTGAGTAATACTGTTGCTGTGGTAATGTTGTGGTATTTAAAGCTATTGATGTCCCGTAAGGTACACCCCAAAGGGGGTGTTGTACCCATGAATGTGTTTCATAAGTCAGGAGTATAGAGGTACAATGGCAGGCTTTGTTCCAGCTACAAACCAGTACAGGTTATGGTGGCCATGTAGAAGGATATCCATGCCCTCTTGGCAATAGGTTATCAAAGGAGTGGGTGCTATCTATGTGTGTAGTATGATCCCTTATAATGTCTCATGTATGTAGGGGACCACCACCTATGCGACAGTCACAGGGTGATTGTTGTAATCCAAAGGGTATGTCTATGCACCGTCTGCCATGCTGCTTCAGGCCATGTTACAGACAGCAGGAATCAGTCACAGTGATATCCGTATGGAGGGTGTGTATATTAGCTGGTGAATCAATCATGGCCCTTAGTTTGCAGTCGTCTGGAAACCTATTCAGGGAAAGTCCATCTGTGCTGGAATGTACCTCAGGGAAGTCCATAACAAACATGAGGGTCCCTATGACTGAGGACTGGGGTATGCCAATTGTAACTGATGTACAGTAGGAACTATGGTATGCTACCCTCACTGTGTGTGTACTGTCCATGAGCCACTGTGCATTACATCCCAGGATGCATGGGTCGCTGTGCATGTGGATGTGTATAGTGACAATAACAGAATGGTGAACAGTGTTGACAGCCAATGAGAGGATAAGGTAGGCTGTGTGAACCCCCTTACCATCATCTATGACCTTGGTAACTGTCTTCCAGGACTCCACCAGGTTTAAGAGCCATGTTGTGGATCTAACAAATCCAACCTGGGTGGCATCAAAGGTGTGTAGGCCAACAATGTATCTGTGAAGGACTTCCATGATGATGTTCTCAATAGCCTAGCAGAACAGTCCAGTCAGGTGTATAGGGCAATAGTTCCTCTGGTCCATTGTGGCACCACATCTGTGGAGATTGATAACTGTTGCTGTGCGCCAGTCAGGGTCCACAATGCCTAATACAAGGCTACTAGTGAAACTGGTGCCCAAGTGGGGATCCATGTCATTCTGAGGTTTGTGTAAAATGCAGCTTGGGATGTAGGATGGTGACATGGAGTGTGTGCTCCAGGCTTTAGAGAGAGCTGGTCTGAATGGCGTAGTTGTGACCACAGGCACTCTGCATTGATCCTGTATAGATGTGGGCCCATGAGGGTGTGAGAGGGGTGTAAAGTTAGCTGCCAGGTTGTTGCCAATATCAGTCGATTCTGTTATGTGTCTGCCTAACCGTTGTATGTCAGAGCAGATGTGGGTATTGCTATCGAGAGTAGTGACATACCTCCATAATGCTTAGTGGTAGCCGTTTGAATGTGTTGCAGTAATGTTGACGTAGCTAGTGTTGGTGGATGTAAGAAGGGATCCCAGAATCCAACCGAGGCTGACTAGGGAGCCACACCACCCCGGGAGTGTACCCTACTTTGCAACTGTCTCCTTCTGTCGTTCAGTATGTCCATGGCAGTGGACCTCCAGAGGGGCGTCTGTTATGTGGTGGTTACTGTCATGGCCCTGTGTGGGATAGCATGATCCATGCAGTTGTGTAAGTGCTAATGAAGTGCAGTTGGGAATGTTTCTGCATTTGTAACTATATTGTCCATCTGCACGGGTGTCATGGCGATTACTACTCCTGTCATACAAAACGTGAAGTTGGTTCTGTAGAAATATTGTACTGTGTTTTCTGTGAAGGGTGTGGTGCTGTGATGTGGATAACAAGGGTGATTAGCATACATTCGGAACTGACCAACGAAGGGATACCCCAGGTGTGTTACACCAGTCACACATGTTGGTAATGTCCAGGTCTACGATATTGTTGGCCTTGGTGGTGGTGTGCATATGTTGACCCAGCCCAATGGAGTTTATCAACCCATGACAGTGTTGGCCTAATGTGTTGGTAAATGAGTAGGTAGCACAGTCAGGTGTGTGGTAGTGTCAGTGTCACATCAGTAGTGCCTGTGTGAGCCCTACTTTCCAGTACACCAAGAAATGAGGGGTATTAACCAAGGGGTATGTTGTGGAATCCGTAGCAAGCTACAATTTGTACAGCACTTCTGGCCACAGTTAGTTGCACTTGGATTGCATGGAGGTGTGTACATCCCTGTGACATATGGACACACCTCTGCCGTGGGTGTTGTGGTTCTGGTTACATGACTGAAAGGTGTGGTCTGTGTAATAGCCTGTCAGTGCAGGGGTATTCTCCAGAGTCTAGAAGCAGGTCACGGTCACTGCAAAGACATCAAAGTGGTCCATTATAAGGATTGCCTCGGATGAGTGCATGTGAGATGGAGATGTCAAGCATTGAGTAACAATAGCCTCAGGTTTTGCTTGCTTGTACTTGTTCAGGTGCTGAATATGTGTCTGAAATGTGTCTAAAACAGGCAGTATAGGAGCAGCAAGAGCTTGAGATGTTAACCATAATCCCAGGGCCGACAGGTGCAGGACATATGTGGCAAAGCATTGAGGTTTGTTGACCATGTCAGTCAAAGGAGACAGATACTGGATACCCTTGGAATGACACCAGATGCATAGGCAACTGTTGACGTGAATAATTCCGTTGTTCCACTGTGTCATCAGTCAGGACTAACGCAGAATGCTTCTCAGGGCTTGGGCGATACCTGCTTGGGCTACAAGATCGGATAGCTATTGCATGTCCCTGTACATGTAGTCCAGGAAGTGGCATCTCAGGGCACTCACACTAATGTGGGGAATGACAGCCATATTGTACCAGTTGAGGAGTGACCTGAGTGCATAAGTCACATTGTGGATTCTGTTACCCCACAGCCAGATGTCAGTGACTATCACCTTGTGTGGCCTGCTGAGTGGGACTTCAGTGTGACCGCCTACAGAGTCACCTATGACTAGTGTGTTGTGTATGTTATAACACCCTATTGGCTGTAGTTGATGGGCACACATGAGTCTGTGGCCTATAAGCAATTGGTGTTGTGTTTTGTGATGGGGGCTGCCTCTGTTGCCTACATAGAGTAGTACGGTCAGGCTCCGCAAATGTTGAACTCTTACTATGTGTGGCCTGTGGTGGCGAAGATCTACTAAGACTATGTGATGAGTGGTGTGTGCTGCAAATGTTTAACATCACCACATGATTGTCAGGGTAAGTCTGTGTTGGAGAGAACATTACCTCCAGCATGGCTACATATGTGCATCTCCCACAGGCTGTAGTGTCGTATGTTAGGAGGTGAGCATTGACTGCGTACATGAGCCAATTGCTATATTGCCACATGTTGCCCACAGTCATCATATAGACAGGCAATAACACTGGTAATTGACATTTGGACATGCCTGTCTAGTCAACCAGTACTCACAAGATATGTGAGGTAAGTGTGTACAACAGCTGTCGTACTGCAAGCATGCTGGAAATGTAAGGACAAACAGTGTTTACCAGGAGGAAATGAGTAGGTTTGAGTGATAAAGTAATTAGTAGCTCATGAAGTGTGTACATGTTCTGAACAAGTGCTGAGCATGCATAAGCAATACAGATAGGGTGTCGGGTAATTTCAACTCACTGCCCCCCCAATAGGTACACAATCACAAATCCATGAACATGACAGAGCCCTTGAAACATAACTATCGTGGTACAAGGTACACTCTGGCTGCATGTGACCTGTCCAAATTCCTGGTCATACAATACACATATGGCAAAACAGTTGGCTCTACACATACACTGTCATGTAAAACATAGGTTCATGGCATTCTGTGAAAATACGGAATGGATCACACTGACAGTCATCACAACCCACAAAGTGGAAATGCCACTCATAATGGGAAGTACAGCACTATCGCCCTGCTGAGTATGGTCTGAAAGCCTATGAACCTTACTCAACGTAGATGTTGTTAGCAGTACAGCTGTAGATTACAGTTACTGATGTATACACACCACAAAGCATACCTGTGACAGGTCAGTGGACATCATCACACATACTGTGTTCCACCTACACTCAGTATACTACATGTACCATCGTATGTCACAGGAGTGTTCTAGCAGTGGCCTGTTCACAGAAGCAACACTACAAAAGGTGTCTGAATGACATGTGCATAGCACACCAGTGGCAGCTAAAGTAAACTGGGTTAATGTGTTGTACTCCCCTGTCATTGTAGCCCATACCACACAGACAAATGGGTGGCATCTGCATGTGTGAGAATGTGAAAGGCCATGACCTAGGAGCAATAGCTGACTCAGTGTTGTGGATAACATGCAGCATGGGCTTTGTGGGTGAGGTGTGTGACATATGTGCACAATCTGACAGCAGCTTATTGCATTGTCACCGCTATGTTAATAACTGTGTACCCATTAACTCCCACCTCGGCGGCAGTCTACATTATGGACACTGTGTGTAAGGGATAGTGCTGTGCAGTTTACCTCCTTGAGCTAGTGACATCACCAGGGCTATTAGGTAGTCATAAGAGGCAACCTAAGTCATGACAAGGTACCATCCATGAGCATGGAGATCATTGAACAGCCATACTCACCACTCACATGACCAATATCGGATCACATATCACCTTTAAGGGGTATTGGCCATGCTGGGATGGGCATCACCAGCCTTCACAATCCTCATCTCCACTATGCAGCATGCTGCCTACCCTGCATAAAGACATGTTGGACATGCTACACGTACATATCCTGATCTGAAAGACATATGTCATGGACAGCCACTATCCTGGTACAGGGGTTGCCACATGCTGGACAGATCCCTGTACCATATATGTGACATACTCCTGCCATACCATGTAACCCTGTCCAGCAAAGCTGTACATGTCATCTCTGCCATACATGGTGGGATGACCTCATGGTAGATGTACCAGTGACTGTCTGGATCAGTAATGTGGCACTGATTCACCTGTCGCTGGGAACATGGCTGTTGGATACAGCTAGAAAGCCTGGCATCCTATGGCCATACATGGCCCAGGGCATACAGGATACTACATGAACCTGGCCGTACATGCTATAGTTCATAACCATCCCTGCGAATACCATCCGGATAGCCATTGTCCCATGTGCATCACATGTGCAACAGCAGTGATACGTGGCAGGATGTTGAACTGTTGTACAGTGCCGTGTAGATGTATGTGGCAAAACACATGCTAGTAAAGGTTTCCGTGCTCATGTCTGTATTGTCACCGCCCATGTCCATGAAGGTAGTGTATGTGATGATATGTGACATATACACAGCATCAACATCAACAGCATTCATGTGCACACATCCAGGCATGTGCTGATAGGTAGGAGCACCAGTACAGGCAAACAGACATGGCCACATCACGACAGCATTCACATGGAGTATGAGTAATGTAATGAGGTGACACACATATATGGTGATAATATTCAATACCCATTGCGTGTTACATGTGTGTGAAACAAACATGTCAGTCATGTGAGTGTCATGATGATTTGCAAAGTCAACTGTTCATAAGTACTAACTGTAATACACATGAATGTGCATCTGTGTCTCTGCGCATCTCTGAGAAGCTGTGACCTGTCTCCATCATTATGTCTTACAGATAATGCCTTGATCATGACTGCCGGCATATAGCCGCATGGAGGATGATGCACTCATATCATACCTCCATGACAACTATGAGGAACTGTTCAGCCATTTGCCACAGCATGGCCAACAGCATGATGACCTGTGGCAGGAACTTTGCAGGAGGGTTAATAATGTGGGTGGCCATAACCTCACCTACCAGCAGGTGCGCAGACATTGCACGGACCTAATCCAACATGCTAAACAGTGTGCCAATGCAATCGCCAAGGAAAAAAGTAGAACAGGTGGTGGGCCACAAACCCAGCCCCCACTCACCCCTACCGAGGAGCTACTGGCCAGCCAGGGAACCCCATCAGAACAACATCCACAAACTCTAGCTGCCATCGTGGAGGTGGGTGTCTCCCAACCACAGAGCATGGAGTTGCCTGGTATGTCCCTACTGCACATAGAAATATTATATCCCATGTAGTTGCATGTGTCACTGTACACTATGTAATGTAACATCATATGCAAGGTATGTTTACACACATGCCACATACTATAGTATGCTACCCTGTGTATGCACACATGTGCATACTCTGTAGTATATGCTATTGTACTGGTGAATGTGTTAACATGCAAAGTGCACCCTGTAGATGTCATACAGTCATGGATAATGATCTAACCACTGTGTCACCCCTATACAGATAGCTCTGGCGTGCCCCAGAGACAGCAGTTCATTGCAGGTGAGACAGTTATCAGTATCAGGCATGTGATTGGACAGATCTATTCGCCATGTGGCCACTTAACACTTGTACACATAATGTATGGTCCAGTCACGATATACAGGTCACAGCATTCATCAATCACCCTGGCTACCCATGTGCAATATCTAAAAACAAAATGAAACAACAACATGACCTCACAGTAACTCTCATTGATAGATGTATGGACAGTTGTCCATACAATGGTGGAGGAGTTGTTCAATGTATGAATATGTACTATACATCATAACAACACATGTGGGGTACGCAAACAGTACAGAAACAAAGCAGAAAATCCACAAAAGTCGACACAGGAACACCAGGTGAATCCAACAACAGATTTATTGAAGTGCTTTTCGGCTAACTACAACAGCCTTCTTCAGAATAAAAATCATGATACAATGCTTTCCTTTTATACAAAAAAAGGCACCACAAAGTAAAACAATCATTCAATTATTTAATTAAAATAAGTGTTTGACAACACAATCAACCTTTCTTAAAGGTATATGTTTTAAAAACAGGAAAAACAATGAGATAAATATAAATATGTGATGCACTAAACATTGATGTACAAAGCCTGGAACTAGTTACTACAATGAAGTCATTCAACAATTTCGACCCATATTATTAGACACTACAAATACTCTACTCACTAAATATATAAATATATATGTGTGAATGTTTACAGGAAACCTAACTATTTTTATTTCTTATTTTATTTTTTATTTTTTATTTTTTGTTTTGTTATTTTTTATTATTAAAGTTTATTACAATCCACAAAAAACATATATTTTATTTTACCATTCAGGGATAATGTATGAATTTTCAATACATACCAGTACGCAAACAGTACTACACAGTGAGCTGGGATATGGGCAGCCCACATAATCCACCATTGTGGAATGTGCCCCTGCAATGAGTGCAGACATTGTGATGTGGCAGCTGACATGTCCCAAACATGTAGTGGTCCGGCTGCAATATTGTCACACTATCCAATAAAACATTCCCCACATACCAAACATACAACTCTCTGTCTGTATAACCCTGTGGACACTGGAGTATCTGACATCTATGGGTGTATGTCATATGGGACAACAGACAGGTGACATAGACGGCCATCACAGACCTCTGGCCAACACATGTTCACACATGGCCATGGAGGATGGCCAGAGACATGTAGTAACACACAGTAGATGTGATGTGTATGTGTGTACACCCTGTTTCACATTGTGTACACACGGTCCATCTATAGCCTTTGTTGAATGGTTATATAGCAGATGTGGAGCACTGGACATCCTAATAGCCTGTGCACAGCTTGTGGAGGTGTCACTTAATCTGACCACATACCATGTGTTTCACATCATGACTGTGTCGCAGCATGAAGGTTGTCACCTATACAGCTTACACACACATACACAGACACCACATCAGGCCAGAGATGCCATACAGTTCCCTTGCTGCTGTCGGACATCACTGTCAGCCGTGCACCGTGTGTATGTGGTACACACATGTCATTTGAAACATGGTGTATTGAGCAGTCTGCCATGTGTGGACATGGTAGACAGGCAGCTAAGACATGTTAGCAGTTGTTCAGGGCTGTCATCGGTATGTTGTCCGGTGACCTGTCACACATGACACAGCATGGTGTAGTGTGTGTATACACCTCAGCGACGTGGGTCACAATCCACAGTATGTATGTATTGTGTATGCACACAGTCATGGCTATGCTCTGTATGTGAATTCCACACTATATATCAATGGAGATGCCTCAGGATTCCATGCAATGGCACAGTGTCTGTACTTCACACTGTATAGCAATATAGACGCCTTATACCACCCTCAATGGTCATACACATCTGCTAAAAGTGCATTCAATCTGCAGGGCATAAAGTCAACACTGCAATGTGACACCATTACACCGCTGTACATGTGTCAGGACACCATTGTGTCAAACATGTCTGCATGTCACTGCACACAGCAGCAGATTACATGTCATACTACATGTTAATGTCAAGGACATATGCCTCACATCAGCCATGTGTACTGTTAACCTGTGCTGGTCCACATGGTGTATCACAGGGATGTATACTTACTACCATGATTGTGTGAAATGCATGGCTGCTGCTATGACACATGCTTGCTGTTTTGTGCAACCCAGGGATGTAATTCAACTAACACTGTTAATGTCTGAGATGCATGCCGTCTGCTGTATCGTATGCATGCTGCATGCCTTCTGTCATATCACGTGCATGTGTGTCTGTGCATGTGTCTGTGTGTGTGTCTGTGCGTGTGTCTGTGTGTGTGTGTCTGTGCGTGTGTGTCTGTACATGTGTGTGTCTGTGTGTGTGTATGTGTGTCTGTGCGTGTGTGTGTGTGTGTCTATGCATGTGTGTGTCTGTGCATATCCATTGTAATGTAGAGTCTTTGTTTGCCTTCACAGGTGATGTAAGTGCGTTGCCCTCCTGCGGTCCATCTGATGTTAGTGTCCCCACAGACTGTAGCAGTGATGAACATATGCTTGAGGTACAGGCAGGGTTGTCAAGGGCTGAATCTGTGCCTGTGTTTGCCATCCCACCTATATCCCCCTCTTCCCCGCACACAGTTCTCATGCCAACACATACCCCATCACCAGTGGCGATAGAGGAAGTACAGTTGCCATGTGTCAGCTCGGAACAGCAACGTGTGGTGGCCATGGAAGGTGTGTTGTCACACCATGGTATCAGTGAACTGACCACAGATGCGCCACACAGGCATATGACCAGTGCTGCTCGTAGGAGGACTCCTGGCCGACATGCACCTGCACGACAGAGCGCAGCAGCTGGTGTCACCAGACACATGTTTCAGACTGTAATGGCGGCACAGACACGTGCTGAATGGCTGAACAGAGAAGGGCAGAGGCTTCAGACGGTTGCTATCCGTTCTCTGAATGAAAACATCCAGGCATTGGCAAATGCTCAACAGCAGATTGCTGACGTTTTGGACAGGCGATTGGGTGACAAGGTTGGAATCCTTGACCGTGGCATGACAATCCTTGAACGTGAGCTGTCTGTGCTGGAACATCTGGTAGGAGAGAGGCGTAGGCCACGTGGACGTAGGCCAGCTAAACCACCTGGTGCAGGTCTACATGAACAAGCCACCTCACATGCCCACTCCCATAGTGCCAGTAGCAGCAGCAGTGCAGCTGGTGCTGCACTGTCCACACCAGGCCACAGCAGGCCACGTGGATGTGGCTCTGGATGGTCTCAGTGGGGACATGGTTCCAGTAGACATGTGTCATTTGGACAGTACCCATTCTGTACCTCTGTCTGGTAGTGCCCATGCAGCCCCTGGCAGGCACAGGTCACGTGGCCGTGGACGGACACAGTGAGCTGTACTACCTGTTCTGTACAATCTGGAGCTGTCAACAATACCCCTGTGTAGGCCCTATACATGGCAGATCTGTGTGCACACATACACACACACACCAGAAACATCTGTATGGCACTGACACCCTCATGCATAATAACCACACATGCCTAAGTAGATCACAGGCCCTAACCCTCACACATGATGTCACCCACAGGTGCAGCCTAGGCCTCTGGCAAACATTATCACCCTGTCCATATCATGATGCCTGTGCCGCATCCCTGTCATCCACACCATCGGTGCAGGGACATGCTCATATGGTCTGATGCACAAGGTGAACAGATTAGTGAGATAGTTGTATATTACGGTTGTTGTGTACTGTTGGCATGCAGCAGAAATACCATGCAGTACAGGATTAGATTGCATTGTTATAGTTATATGTTCACAGTATGTGTCTTGCTAACAGTCACAGCATTTTGGTAATGATGCCCTGCTTCCCTCCTTAAGGTCTAAATGCATGTGCCATTAAGCACCAGTGTGTCGAGTTACAAATGTGTACATGTGGAGTACTCACAGGCATGGATGGCAATATAAGCATGCTATACGTAGCCTCTACCTCACTGTTAGTAAGGCTGACATCCATAGATCTCTACACACCTAACGATCCAGGAGCATGTGAGCTGTGTACTAGGCTATGGTGGCTAGAGATGGGACATCCATACCAGGTGACTTCACAGGTACAGCTACATGGTGTGGGGGGTTTACACAGTGGTCTAGCTGATGTCAAGGGTGGGGGTCAGTTGATAGCATGGGGACTCACTGTGTAGCAGTAGAACACTGTCACATCACAGTATGTAAACACACACATACACAGACATACACAGTAATATGCCCACACTCATGGGATCAATGACACTGTAACACACACTGGATAGTGTTGAGGTGAGGAGCCCTGCCTCTGTGCTAATCACCATTACTTTACGGTACACCCACATGAAGTGACAGAGTATGGACATGTACAGGTACTCAGTAATGCGTAAGACTGACAGCATAAACAGGGTAGTAGGTCTCATCACCTTGAGGGGTTGGGGCCCTATCAGTTCTCAATGGTAGCATACCTCCCTACTCCATGCACCAGACAGCCATACATACATACACATACACACACTGGAGTCCACATGTCATGCACATACAGATAGCTGACGTGTGTGATACACACACCACCCCTGCCTATGTCTTGCTATCTACACTGCAGTATGTACAGATCTCTACAACAGTGTACAGGTATGGATAACAATTGGGATGTATTCCCCAATATCCGTGGCATATATGGTCACACAGGCAAACACACATGGCAGTACTGTGAAACAAACACCTGCTATCTACTGATAGGTCTGACAGACATGCAGCAGGATTGCACGCATAACAATGTGTACCAACGCTACCTTCAGCAAGTGTGCTGCTATATGAACATGGGGGGACTTACATGTTACAGGTGTCAACTGCTTTACAGTCAGTGACACCCTGACCACTTTGTAGGTTGTATATGTACACCTTCAATTACCGGAAACATAGCCTACTGTTTGCACATGTTTTGGTAGGACAGCATGTGACACACCTGTGGGCTGTCTCCAGCAAACATCCACCTGCAGAGGTGGCCCACCACTTTATGTACACACACCCATCCATACCTGATATACATCTTACCGTTATGTCAGTATTTCACCATATACAGGTGGGACTGCATTGCAACTGCACGTTGTAGTCGGACACAGATAAACTGCAAACATCAGCTACTGCTCATGCATTGCAGATGAATGCACACCACTACATGTAC
Source organism: Protopterus annectens (assembly GCF_019279795.1). Classification (NCBI taxonomy): domain Eukaryota; kingdom Metazoa; phylum Chordata; order Ceratodontiformes; family Protopteridae; genus Protopterus; species Protopterus annectens. The sequence continues at coordinate 194,910,200 of NC_056727.1, forward strand.
ATGTGTATAGGTCCTACATTCCTGTCATGTAGCTGTGTTTGTATGCATTGCAATTGGTGAGCATGTGACATACATGACATATGGACTGTTGTATGCTATGATAGTTCTCAAGGGTAACCAGTACAGAGGGAATATTAACTCAGTTAACATTGCTACCTAATGTACTGTTAGCATTGAACATCCATGGACCTACCTTCCATGTGCACGCGTGTAATCACTGTAGCCATGTGTCTGCATGAAGAACAGCATTAGCTATGCTATGTACATATGTGTTTTGTGTGTGTGGGGCATGTACATATCCATGGTGGTTACATGTATGTCACGTCCAAACATGCGTGTGTTGCCTGGTGTACAGCAACAGTTATCTGTTACAGCTGTATAGCACCCAGGGCCCCCATTATGTGTACAGCCGACCTGGTTAGGATTAGTGGTATCACTGCATTGCATAACACATGATGGAACCCTGTCAGTACATGGGTAGTCTGCACAGTTGCTGTACAGCTAGATACAGTACACTGGTCATGAGTAACATGGTGTTGTACTAATGTATGGATGTGTGTCGCTGGTCCAAGGACACGGTGATGTGTGAGGGCTACAAACTACAGTGCGGCATTTACCACAGTGATCTGCACATGATACATCTGTGATGGCTTTTGAGAGTGGCCTTCATATACGTGGGGACACTGACACCTGGAGCGGTCCGTAACTGTCTTATGTCACACATGTCAATATCTGAGGTATACAGTGGTAGCGCTATTGTGCACAACTGCGCCTTATGCCAGGTGTTCCTCACTGCACAGATGTCAGTATTCCCCATTGTTGGGTCTAGATTTTGGCAGCTATGATTATGAACGCTACACATCCAGCACTATTTGGCATACACATACAATGCAGTTGTCCTGTAGGTGTCAGGGTGTTTACCTGGTCTCAGGTTCTCAAGACAGCCCTTTGCTACTAAGTGTGCGAGCATGCCCAGTGACACCTTGTGTCAGTTGTGTGCCCCTGTATATGGCCATGGCCATTGTTATCCTGTATAGCGATAGTGGTCATCCAAGCATCAGATGGCCATACCCCACATCAGGATGGATTCCTAAATTTAACACAGTGGTCCACAGGTTTGTACACCATAACTGCCAGCATCCCCATCAATGTCTGCATTCCTAGAAGGTCATATTGACTGTCTTGAAAGGTGTACTGTCTGTGGCACATCTTGTATCTATGTAGTGTTGTACTACTGCTCCATAGATAGCCAGTTGTCCTGCTCACACCACTGCCGTGTGTTCATCTCCATCTGCCGTGGGACACTATTATGCTTTTAGACTGATCACACTCCATACAATCCCTATCAGTGTCTTTGCCTCTGCTAATGATGTCACCCACCTGGAAGTATGCCTCTGAGAGTGCTGTGCTCCAGTAACCTCGGTAGTGCGTTCTGTAGATGCGTAATGCAGTAGTGTGATAAGGTAGGCAGTTCTATGTTCGAATCCCAGCCCTGCTGTGTGTGTGTGTTTCCAGCTGCCTGGGGACAGAATAATGTTTTTCGACAGCTCACTCTCCTAACACCCCCTATCGCCGTCTTTGCCTTTACTGAAGATGTCACCCACCTAGAATTCTGCCTCTGGGAGTGTTGTGATCTAGTAATCTCGGTAGTGCGTTCTGTAAATGCGTAATGCTGTAGTGTAATAAGATAGTCAGGTAGTCATTGCTATGTTCGAATCCCAGCCCTGCCGTGTGTGTGTGTTTCCAGCTGCCTGGAGACAGAATGCTGTTTTTAGACAACTCACTCTCCGTACACTCCCTATCAGCGTCTTTGCCTTTACTGACGATGTCACCCACCTAGAAGTCTGCCTCTGGGAGTGTTGTGATCCAGTAATTTCAGTAGCATATTCTGTAAATGCATAATGCTGTAGTGTGATAAGGTAGTCAGTTCTATGTTCGAATCCCAGCCCTGCCATGTGTGTGTGTGTGTGTGTGTGTGTGTGTGTGTGTGTGTGTGTGTGTGTGTCCAGCTGCTTGGGGACAGAATAATGTTTTAAGACAGCTCACTCTCCGTACACTCCCTATCAGTGTCTTTGCCTTTACTGATGATGTCACCCACCTAGAAGTCTGCCTCTGGGAGTGTTGTGATCCAGTAAACTTGGTAGTGCGTTCTGTGAATGCGTAATGTTGTAGTGTGATAAGGTGGTCAGGTAGTCAGTTCTATGTTCGAATCCCAGCCCTGCCATGTGTGTGTGTGTGTTACCAGCTGCCTGGGGACAGAATAATGTTTTTAGACAGCTCACTCTCCGTACACTCCCTATCGGCATCTTTGCCTTTACTGATGATGTCACCCACCTAAAAGTCTGCCTCTGGGAGTGTTGTGATCCAGTAATCTCAGTAGCACGTTCTGTAAATGCATAATGCTGTAATGTGATGAGGTAGTGAGTTCTATGTTCGAATCCCAGCCCTGCTGTGTATTTGTTACAACTTCCTGGGGACAGAATAATGTTTTTAGATAGCTCACTCTCAGTACACGCCCTATCAGTATCTTTGCCTTTACTGATGATGTCACCCACCTAGAAGTATGCCTCTGGGAGTGCTGTGATGCTGAAATCTCAGTAGTGCGTTCTGTTACTGCGTAATACTGTAGTGTGGTAGAATAGACAGGTAGGTGCTCCATTCCAAGGCATGGCAGGTGTGTGTGTTTAGCAATTATACTCTATGTGTTTATCTGTGGGTGGCTGGCTGCAAGATGTGTTCAGTGTGTTTTGTTGCTGTCCTATATAGTGTCCACAGCCTGCATAATCTGCAAAGACACTGGGTTGTCAACACATACATTCGCCAATAGGTCTGTTGAGTAAATGCCAGCAGCCCTACTTTTACCCTTAATACAGTCTGACCCATGTGACGCAACAAAACACACATGTAGTAACAACACTACAGGATACAGGTGGCACATGTAATTTCCTTTTCATTCCTGTCTAATGCTTTGCTGTCATGTGGTCTGCTGTTGTGATATGAATGCAATATCTACGTGTGTGTGTAGCTGTATATGTGTGTATGTATGTATGTATGTATAGATATATATATATATATATATATATATATATATATATATATATATATACATATAATATATATGATATATGTAGTTATAGAGAGATAGACATAGATATGGACATATATATCTGGGGACATCAGCACTATTGAATGTTTGTGCAGGATGATCTGTACGTGATAACCTCGGATGTATGTATATCTGCCATGGTGTAGTGGTAATGCACACCGTCTGTTGTGTGCAGGATCCCGGGTTGTAGTCATGTTGACACCGGTTATTTTGTTGCTGGGAAGACAATGGGACATTGAATACGGTGATAGTAAGGCACCCGTTAACAGTTGTGTACAGATCTGAGCGACACTGAGCAGTGGTTATTAATTTGGAGGTTTGGTATGGGTCATATAACTATTCATTAAAAGACTATACTATGCAGATGAGGTTGACATTAGTGTATCCCATGTATCCCCAGGGTCTGATGCAGATCCCTGGAGTGTATGTGTGTAGTTAGCCAGGAGCAGGGCTCGAATATAACTGACAGCATGGGAGGGAGGTCAGGCATACTGTACATACATTGCAGAACTGTGCCTCTAGAGTGCTCGTGCCTTAGCACGCCTAAGCTAGGGGTGTGTCTATACCTGCCTGGTGACATTGGGAAGGACAAAAGCAGTAGTGGGGTAGTCATGGTCTACAGGCTGCACAAATAGGTGATGATCACCACAATCAGCAGATTACATGGCCAGCCCGGACCTGAACAGTACGGTAATGTGAGCAAGCGGCATACAAACAGGTTTCTTCCACACTCTACACCACCGGTGTATACCTGCAGGGACATTTCACAACACAGTCCAACCAAATGAGAAGGGCTGCAGCAGGCAACATAGACCAACATGTGCAGGAGGCTGAGGGCAGTGAGGATGTGTATGCTGCTGAACAACCCTTACTGGGGTGACATATGACTTTATAGACCCAGGGTGACTTACCAGGAGCTACATGTGCTGGGGATGGTGGAGCACTATGGTGTGGACAGAGACCTCCTGCAGTGGCTTGTTGACCTGTGCATTCCACACCTGACACATCAAACAGGCCGAGAGAAACCCATCACAGTGGATACCACGGTATGTGTTGGCCTAGGTATACTAGCCACAGGTACCCCACACAGCACAACTGGGGATATCATGGGGATCTCACAGGCATCTGCATCCAGGGTATTGCACCAGTTCACAGATGCCATGTCAACACATGCTAGTAAGCACATGCATGTCCTCAACACACGTGATTAGTAGACCAGCAATATGCATCTTTTCAACCACATGGCTGACTACCCCGGGGTACTGGGTGCTATAGCCTGCACACACGTACACTTAAAAGCACCACCCAGTGAGCAGGGTAGGGCCTACATTCACTGCAGGGGCATACCCTCCAACAACTAGGCCATATGCGATGGCCAGGGCATTAGATTGAATGTGTGTGCTGTCTGCCCTGGAAGCTATGATATTCCGATATATGGATTCTGACACAGCTGTACCACACCTTTGCCAATATGGACATCCCCTACAGTCTCCTAGTGGGGGATGCTGGGTAACCACTGGTGTCGTGGCTGATGACACCCATCAGCAATGCACACACACCTGAACACTCACAACATAATGAGGCAGATGCACAGGCAAGACATATAATTAGGCATGTCTTTGGGATGCTCATGTCATGGTTCTGGTATCTGGACACATCCGGTGGAGCCCTGCAGTATTCACTAGCTACATGCACACACATTGTTATGGTATTTGCTATGCTACACAATCTGATCCTGCAGTAACAGTTGCAGCAGGAACAGCATGGAGCAGGGCCACATGGCCCAACACCACTGCCAAGGCCTGTGCAGGCACAGTGTGACTTGACGAAGGAACTACCTGAGCAGGAACCAGTCGGCAAAAGGGCCGTGCACAGTCTGACCTGCCCTTGGCAGTGAGGTAACACAAGGCATATGCACTGACACAGTGGGTACCCAGGGATTTCACCCTCTCTGACCTGCACACAGTACAATGGATGCCGAACATGACACTACCTGTGCTCGGACATGTATAGGAGGTGCACTGTGTGCATCCAATATGGGCAGCCCTCCAGCACCGTCCTGAGGTCCAGAACACACCCAGGGTATGTCCATTGACCTAGCAACTGGCAGTTGTATTACAATGTGTATTAACTTGCTGCTATGGTATGTATGTGAGCATACAAGAGACTTTGATGGCCGAATGTTAGGGCAGCAGACAGTACACGTCCATAGTGGCACCATGACGTTTGTAGCACATATGGGGGTCACAATGGCAGTCAGTAGTACACAGGGTGTCCTAACCCACTGCAGATTATAGGCTGACCATCATGTGTGTCCATACAGCCCACACACGTTCATGTAGCTGGACAGGTGTGGACCCATACAGACTAATGATATACAATGGCCTATGGATATGACCAATGAATGACCCCAACCCCCAGAGACACACACAGACTACAGCAGGCCAGGCAGTTTGATGTAGGTTGTGAAAGCTCGGACGTCCAACACCACTATGCTGGTATTTAAAGCTGGTATCTGATGTACACTGGCATCCCTCCAACCAGCAATTTAGGTAGGTCCACACACTGACATGGAGTACCTGGCATACCAGTACAGTAGTGGCAGATGTGTACAACTGTCAGCTGTGCCCCCCGTCCAACCTACAAATGTGAGAGTCATGTGCACCACCCCCAGTACTGTGTAGGACTGTGGATGCGGTTGGATGTCCCCCCACGCTATGCAGACATGTAGCAACTGTCAATGCCACATGACTATTAGCTACCCTGCAGACACAGCATGACACTTGTCTGTGTAGAACGGAGGGGTCAGCAACACAGTACTGACTATCTGGACATGTGACACATGCAATACAGTTGACCATACTTGGCATGCTCACACACATGACAGTATGACGGTAATGTTGGTCGATGACATGCGTAGCAGTCATACTTGGCATGCTCACACACTGAAACACAGGACGGACAGGCATGCATACACCAGTGGTCCAGACATATCTGCCAGTACATTGCTATACTGTTAGATGACTGTGCTGTATGGTGTGTGTGTGGTCTATTGTCTGTACATATGCCATGGTCTATTGTTTATTCACATGAGCTATGTGCACAGGGTACTGCTACCAACATGTGAATAGGACGGTTCTTTGTTTGCGGACAGACCGATGCCTTTGGATACGGACTGGGTAAGGCACATTCCAGCAGGTGGGTGCAGTTGTGCATGGGTTTGCACAGTGTTAAACACTGCTGGCCTCTGGTTACAGCACCTTATACCCGTTTAGACTCCACATTTCTTTGACAGTGCACTACTGGCATACTGGTAAACAAACACGCTTACAGCCACTCGCTCACCGACATTTGTGCTTACATTTATCACTCACGCTGTGTGTGTGTGATCCCTAGTGATGTGTATTACATCAGACTACAGGACTACAGTATCGGGTATGTCTAACCATTTGGCGATGGCAGACGTTCGACTGTACGGACTCGGCGGCCTGTCCAGTGATGTAATCATATTATATGCGTGTTCCTCATACGATCTGCTCCCATCTGCATGATACATGGGAACCGATACTCTGCAATGCTGACGTGAATGTTATTTTGTTAATGCAGCTGTCCACCGAGTCATGCTACCACATACCTACTGTACGTTTTCCACCTTTCAGATTGCACGACGGGAGACTGTAGGAGTAACACCTTTCCCACTTTGCATGGGACAGTCCCTCATTCGGCATATGTCATGTGACAATACTCTGGCCATTGCAACTGTCCTGATTAGGGGACATTCTCATATTCCACGTGTCTGTAGTGGTTGCTTGTTACAGGTCTTGTATACCTGACACGTCGATATGTTATATGTAGTAGCATAAGCAACTTTACTGCTGCTAGAATACGCTTTGATTGTGCTGATATGTATATTTCTGTACTATGCATGGCTGTAGGTATGTTCTGCCCTGGTACATCTGACATTTGTACAGAGCAGGTCCCACTTTGGCCATTCAGAATGGTGGTGGCCCTATAGATCCTATATGTAGAGCTATCACATGTGTCAAGGCAACACGTACCCACAGCCAGTAATAAACTGACTACTTCAACAGTTTGCATACATTAAGGTTATTCCTGTAGCATTATAATTGCTAAGACTGTTTCCTATTACATGTAGCTGTTTCTGATGTCCGGTTTTTGGATGATATCTTCATCCTATGGAAAGGGAGCAAGGACGAATTGTCTGACTTCCTGAGGTATATAAATCAAACTACAGGATATTTAAGATTTACATATAAAATGGACAAAGAGGGGATTAATTACCTAGACACGTATATTTTCAATGACGGTACATCTTTCCAGTCACAAATATACAGGAAAGAAACATATAGCAATGGATATCTACACTATGATAGTGCCCACTCATATAACACCAAAAGAGGTATAATAAAAGGACAGTGTATTAGAGCAGCGAGAATGACAACAACAAAGGAGGGTATGCTATCCGAACTTAACTTTATTAGTAGAGCATTTATAGAAAAGGGATATCCCAGGGATATGGTAACAGATATTATAACATATGTGGCTAAAGAATGGGGTCAGAAATATCCACCCTTACTTGGAATAGGACTTGATAACAAAAAAGGACTGCAATGCCACAATGGAAATGGTAAAATGGAAAATAGTGTAAAGAGACACCAAAAAGCCTGTATTTTGAAATATGGAGCATGCAGTAATGAGATCAAGGGTATAATTAATTCCAATTGGAACATCTTAACAAGTGACAGTAGTATAAAAGAAAAAAATACCTAGTTTTCCTAGCTTTGTATATAAAACAGGAAATAACATAAAGAGAATCTTAGAACTTAATTACAACTTTAATAATAGTACTAAGTATGAGAAGATTGGCACTAAAAAATGTGGTAATTGCAATTACTGTAGTTTTATTTTTGAAAAGGACTCAATTTCACTCAACAATAACGTCAAAACTAAAATCAGGTTTGGTAATGGTAATTGCTTGAGTCAGCATGTCATATATTTAGCCCTGTGCAATACCTGCATGAATTACTATGTAGGGAAAACTGATCGACATCTGAAAAACAGAATATACGATCATTTATATTGCATAAAAAAGCAAGATCCTAACAATGCTTTGTCAAGGCATCTAATGAACAATACCAATTGCACAGGGTTCAAGTTTGCAATACTGGAAATAGTGAGACCAAATCCACGAGGGGGAAATATAAAGGCACTAGTGAGTGACAAAGAAGTTAGGTGGCAGATTAGACTCAATGCTGCGGTACCACCAGGACTTAATGAAGTAATACCTACAAAGCCTTTGTTAAGACAGTAGGTAATAACTATTGTACAACTTAAGACATAAGGGTAAAGCTATATGTATTGTTATATTCTTTATTAGTGAGGTATCTTCAAGAATATATACATGTATACATGACCTGGTTAGGGTATGTATTGTATCAACTTCATACCACATCCATACCATATGTTTAAATCAATATTAACCATTGGAAAAAAACAACTGTAAAAATGCAAGGTATAATTCTTTGTACTATATTAGTTCACCAGTCAATACAAGCATGAATGTTTGAGATAGTTGTTTATAATTATGTTGCTAGATTTTGAGTAAGTCATTATTCTTCATCCTAGTATGAAATTTCATTAGGAAATTAACTTATATAAGAAAAGGAGAAGTTTAAGTAAAAATGAAGGTATTTTAACCTTATGATGAAATGTTTTAACCAACGTGGAATGTGTATCTTTAAGCACTTTGATTTAGTGCTTTTTAAATTCGTATACCTTTATTTTAATTGAATAATTGATGTTACAATTGGGGTTTTAGGCGGGAACTTTATGTATAAAATGTAAGTGAGAGCACTGTTATGTTGTTCTGATGAAGTCCAGATGTACCTGGATGAAAGCGCTTAACATTTGCTGGTTTTATACAATAAAACGAGAGCTGTGGTTGGACTTTGCCTGGATTATATTCTTTCTGCTGGAGCCAGTTGAATATTGTATCAGGTTGTTGTAATCCAGGAATTTTTCTATCACACTGTTTCCTATTACATGTAGCTGTTTCTGATAGAACAAATTAATTTCTGACACCACTACACATAATATATGGCCTCCTTTCCCGAACTCACAGGCCATGTGCCATAACATTCATTTTGCAGGACACAACTGCCCAGACGGGTGTGTCCCTAAAAGGTGTACGGGTGGTAAGCCTCATCTATGATGCTATCATCTACCTAAGGTGATCAGCAAATTATGCACTTTCCCTCACTAGCAGACCTCACCTACCAATGGGGGAGAATGAACACTGTATCAGGAACACTGCATAACACCCTGTGGGACACATTTAGATGACTGGTTCTATTAACCAGACACATTGACAGTCACAGAGCATATATATTCATTAACGTTTGTCGAGGTACATGCTGTTTATGACTCATACATGTTGTCATCTGTCATTACCTGTATTCCACCACCTCTCCACCTAATATCACTAGTTCTGGAAGTGTTTAGTTGGACTTTGTTACATTCTGATTAACTATGGACGTCCATGCTAAGCAGGTACATGGCACTGATTTGGTCCCTATGCATTCCCCCGATGGTTTACAGACTATCCAGTAGATGTGCTCTTCATGTTTGGGAGGTATAGGCGCCTTCTATGCCCACATAGGAATATTAATGACTTCCACTGGGCAGGCCTACTACATCTCTGCCAACCAGCACCTGCACACTTAAGCCCATTATTGCATACCCATGGTTCACCTACCTGGCACCCCTCTACAGCACTCATGACAAATACTTACTGTGAGGGCAGCTGGGGTATGAGCACATCCCTACACATTGCCCACTCTCCCCATCTCGGGACACATGCCATACGTTTTGTCAACCCATGTATTATCACACTTGCACAACCTACTGTTCCATGTACACCTACATCCTGCTCGCATCGATAACCACGGGTTCACACGTACAGTGAATGTTTGGGGTCCCGCAAGGGACACTATTATCCATGTTTAAAGTGTAGACCTTGCAGATCTCTCCCACTGGTACTTTTCTGCCGGTGTTTTGGACAGCAGCAGTGTATTTATCTTTATTGCCTGTCTATATGTCTGACCGGCCTAGCTGGGCAGTGTGGGGGGTACAACGTTTATTTATTGGACCTCCCAGTCACATATGCCCGGTCTGTAAATATGTTACCCCTAATTGCTGTAAAGTAACCTAGTTATGTACATGTGTATATCTACAATGACATATATATTTGTTTTGTGTGCATGTGTATATATCAATACCTGTTGTATGTACATATATATATATATATATATATATATATATATATATATATATATATTATATCTTTGTGTGTGTGTGTGTGTGTGTATATATATATATATATATATATATATATATATATATATATATATATATATATATATATATATATATATATATATATATATATATATATATATATATATATATATATATATATATATATATATATCTATACATATATATATGTTTTTATCTATCCGTTAACCTATACATTTCCCGGACATAGACACACATGCGTATTGGGTTCTATCTCTGCTTCAACAGCATAGTATTGCCTTAGTCATTATGACACCGACACTTCACACCGGTAACCTTGTGATCAGTATACTGCACATTATACAGCGGACAGATGTCTCACGTTTTTCATGTCTGGGGTGCCGCTGATAAGTGTGATGTGATACAGTGTCATTCGACCTATTGCTCGTATGCGCAGCCTATTATTCCTGCTACTGTGTTTGTTTCTGTGCACATTCATATTATTATTGTTAATAGAATGAGTATTTGTGTTACTGAGATTGTACGTCAACATATTGATGTCTGCATGTAGTTGTGTCTTTCTGCTTTTCCCGGTTTGGGGTTGTCACAGCAGAACTCCGTTCTGCTCATGGTTGGCAGATAGGTTTTACATGCCGGGCTGCCAGCCCTGACGCACAACATCCGACGACGATACGCCCATTCACGCATGTCTCCACGCAGACGACGCTCTATCTGGGAATCGCACCTATGTACTAGCTGACCTCCACAGGCCGCTCCATTGCAACCGGTGCAACATACCCTAGCACTCCTGTCTCCATAATCACATATCCATAGTTTCTCCAGCACACCCGTGTTGAGTTTCCATGCATAACAGCCATTATCCACCTGATATCACAGCCATGACACACCTTTACACAGTGCCCTCTCCAGAGCAGTGGGGCCCTACACACATTTTGTACCATCTCTTGTATTCACAGGGTCCCCATCCATTCATATTTGCACATACGTGCCTTTCCTGGTGTTATGGATTACGAACGTTTTGCGGGTTACAAGTGTAGGTGGTCACAACATGTACTACATTTTCCATGTATAATGTTGATGTAGCACTTCAACGATGTTATGGCCACTGATATAACCCTGCCTCTGGTGTGAATAGCGGTACTCTACTCACTCTTGTGCAGCTTTATCTGACATACGCTGCAAGCACTTTATAATACCTTACTTGCTCTAGATTCCCTTCACAACCCTTATGATTGCTTTCGTCTTTCGGCATTCATTGTACATATATATATATATATATATATATATATATATATATATATATATATACATATATATATATATATATATATATATATATATATAGATATAGATATAGATATATAATTGCATATTTCTTTAATGTCTGTGGATATTTATCTGTACACGCATCTATCTATCTATATATATAAAAGTTACAGCTGTACAAGACAACATACATTTGCTATGCTACAAGCTGATTACACCCACGCAGCCGAACTTGCATCTACTTATTGTGAGTTACATATGTTTACTGCCACTTCTTTGTGATTAGATGTGCCTTATTCCATATGAAAGTACCACTTTGATTGATGGAGTCCGGTTAACGGCCCCATGTGAGACACGCATTCACCTTTACATGTTTAAATGTTGGCTTTACAGCACAGAGACATTCATTACACAATAAATTAATATGTGCAATAGTCGTACTTGAACCGGGAATGCCTTTACATTAGGTGGATGCTTTAACCACTACACTATTGTTGTTCTGCCTCATTTTTATGTATACCCATGGTTCATAGCTACTCTGACATACGCCTCACCGCTTCACTTACACAGCAGGCATCCATTCTCCTGCTGGGAAAAATGCAGTACTACACTTCCGACATTCCCTATTTCATACTGCTCTGGACCCGTGCTGCATGTCTACTCACTCCAAGGATATTCAGAACACCTACGCTTATAGTACTCGCACATAAGTGTGTTTTGATTGTCAGGGTGTTCATGTGCTGGTCTGGGTTTAGACTTGTCCTACTGGTGACTAGAACTGCCCTGTACCAGTTCAAATATCAGATGTAGCACATGGACAGACTTACTCCAGATTTTAACATTCTACCTGTGTTTACAGACGCAGGTGTTTGGGCACTTCTGACCACATTATTAGGTTGCCATTACATAATATAGGGCAGGGAGTGGTTCCACTACATAATGTGGGGGGGGGGGGTTCCATGTGTTTCCCTTCACATTTGACTATTTCATTCATTTATATATACGATGAATAGTATTCTGGACATCAGTTATAAATTCACTACAGGTATGCAATAGTCCTGTCAACAAATGTGACAGTTGGTTGGTGTACATATGTGTACAGACCTCTGTGATACTCAGGGAATAGTTTCTACAGTGCAGGGACAAGGCTATGACAAATCAGGGACAATCACGGACACTTCTACCATATTAGTACTATTAACTTGGAAAGTGTCGACAGATTCGTATTACTATTTATTTTCTGCAGTTAAATGCATCTATTACTCTTATTTGTTGTAATTAGTCATTCTCATTCAACACCTTTCCTCCAAAGTTCACTGGCTTTGTGAGTGATTAAGAGGCTGGCCAGTTATTGTGTGCATGCTCTACCCATTGGTAGAGTTGACACATTGTCATATGTACAGGTTGGGATATATTCTGGGGATACCAGATTGTTTAGGCCAACACATACCCACGGTCATTGCAGGTTTAGAACATTCATTATTTTCATAGTTGAGAGCCTATACCTTTAGCAGTTTAGTTGTCTGTTTCTTATACGAATTACGTATTTTCTATCCTGACATGACTGCTTTAGGCAACTGTTACATGCAGTATGGTACATAGTTATTTCCTACAATCACAGGACATTTGGCATTGTATCATTGTTGGTCGGGACACACCTGCCCCCACAGTGACTGTCCCTCACACAGTGGATCAGGGGGTACCCTGTTTACATCAGTGCCTGCATGACCCTATTTCCAACTGCCACTATGTGAATGCGTACAATATATTCTCTCGGTTATTCATGTGGGGACACGTGCATCACAGGCCGGTGTTTGATCCCGGGTAGTAGGTTCTGCATGACCATCTAGGGCTGGACAGTCTCATGCACCACTACTGCACATTCGAACTTGTGTCCAGATGTCTACAGGACTGGATATCGTGTCTTGATACCCATTCTGATGTTTATACAAGTTACAAGTTACTTATCCCATGAGGGATATCCAAAAATTTAACAAGACCAATACCGACCATTCTTTTGGCTTTACAAAAATGTGTTGGTGGTTTTACATGCAAGGGATACATAGTTTGCAATCCTGAAACTGCCTAGGGTGACACTGCCTACTACATATGAGTAGTGGTCTCTATGTGTAGATGTGGCTGCGCCAAGCTAGTAGGCCAAGTATGGCTGGATTTGGTGGACGTTCAGGTATAGGGGTGGGTTGTGTGCTGTGGGAGGATGCTGGGTATTCAATTATGCATCCAGGTATGTTGCATTTGAATGAGCCGGTTCCATCAGGACCATTCTGTGGGTATGTGCCGGTGACATCTTTGTACATTTGTATCGTACATTTTAATATTCATATGTTTGTGGGATTGTGTTCTACAGTATGGCCTGTCAGGTTGTATTGCAGATGTGTATACATGTTCTTTGTGTTTCTTTCTAATTCACCCGCTGCTCCCTCATACACCTCCAGTTCACCTATTCTGCATACAACACAGTCTCGCCTTTGAGGATTATACCATTACCCATCACCCCTACACACATATTCCTGACACTCCATCCATCACTGCTTTGGTTGATGGCTCATGACACGGTCATGGTAACACATTGCATACACTACATATGTCAGGTTGTGTGGACTACCCTGGCATGTTTCACCTTCCACATGCTATACATCACGCAGATAGGTACACGCCCATACTTCACTTTCATGACATGGTTGGTACACCCAGGTAATACCCGTTCAACTGTGACACATCCTGACAAGTACGGCTTGGACCACATATGTGCAGATTTTGGCCGACTGCTCTGATCATTGGTAGGGTGCCACCTTTTCCTATGTCCAGGATGGGATATATTATGGACACATATCCAATTGTACTGGGCAACACATACCCACAGTCAATGCTACAGATAATACTTTTCCTTTAAGCCTACATGTTGCCTTATTGTTGTAGCAGTTTATATGCTCCTTCTGTTTCATTTTCTTGCTTATTCTATTTCTTGTCACATATGGTATGTTACATATGGACATACCTATTGTATGTGACTATTACATGCATTGTGGGATATAATTGTGTTATACGGTCACTAGATAATTACATTTATCGTTGTTTTGTTATGGACACATCTGCCCCTCACAATGTGGGACAGCTGGTGACCCTGACCATTGGGCTGGACATAGCTATTGGCGGCGCGCTAACATGATGCGTTTCACTTCCACTTGGTATAACTATCTACACTGCGTTGGAATATGGGCACATGGTTTCCAATGTCATTTGTTCGAGGGATGGGGACCCGTTATTCCTTACCGTGCATTTGTGTTTGCTTCTTAATTTTGTGTTCGCAGGAACTGTCTTGCATACTATACTTTGCATACAGTTCAGTATCCACGGACACTGACAGATGTGATTACTATTGCATGCAAATTGTTATATGCAAGCATTTTAGGTTGCACGTCGACAGCTGACATTTCCACGCCTCCGTGCGGCACTTCGGCACGCCCTATGCACTCGTGCTCATTTCCTATGCACGTGGCTATGGCGGCAGCTCGCCTTCATTAATATGCATTCGGTGCTACTGTGCCATCTTCACGCCACACGGTCGGTGCAAGCCTAACACCAGCCTTGCGCCAAGCTTCATGAATCCCGGGGTTAATTTGTCACAAAATCACCCACTGGTGCCATATCATGATTTTTTTTTCAAGATATCAAATACTTTTAAATATATATATTTTCTATTTCTGAGGTTAATTTACTACTGAAAGGTTGATCTAAGCTTACTGTACTAAACTTGCCCAGATTGAAGATGTATCATTTCTAATGCCTAATATACCAACATTCCGAAATGACTTCTTCTTGCCACCAGCTTCTAGAAAGTTCAACTATCTTTTGCTTGTAAATATCAGATATGTTGTGCCACTTAGATCGCAAACATCAGTTCTTTTTTGTTCATCTTGACTTTCTAAATCTATTTTCTAAAATTTTAATATCTTGTAACTAACTCTCTTCAGTTTTGTATTTAACCCATACACTCTTTTAACAATTTTATTTTCTGGTTTGTATTTTGACAATATTAGATAAACTATCCATTTCATAGTATTTTTCCTGCCATTTCTTTGATTTTTATCACTGCATTTTCGATAATTGATTGATAGATTTTGCTTATCTTGTTTCATATAAATGTATATTATTTTACTATTTCATCGGTTTCTCTATAGAATTCGGAGTCCTTTCAGACATAAATTGTATGAAACTCACATAATATTAAACAGGTATATCCATGTCACTTCTTCAGTTAACATCTGATTAACTTTTGTCTCTCTTCATTATTTCCTTTTATTAGTCTTTGATGTCCCATACTTGCTGAAGCGGAAGCAGAGGCAGAGAATAAAAATGGTGGAATAAGGGAGGAAGAAGCCACTAAGGGTACAAAGGTTATGTCTTTTACTAGAAGATCCTAGGATTTTTCGGTGATATAATTTGCTTTTCTCTGAATGCCATATCAGCCTTTTCTCATTATCAGGTACTTATTATGTAGCTGTATCAAATATTATCATTTGATTAAAAATGTATTTGTAATTGTTCAGGGTTTGTCTTGTGTCTTTTGGCATGAAAGAAACAAAAGAGAAAGTGTAGCAATTAACACCAATAAACAGAACAATACTGTTTATGTCTTTTGTGTTTCTATAACTTTAATGTGTCCATGTAGTCAGCCAAGTGAGTAGATCATGAGTCACCACCCTCTCCCCTTGGAAGGAAAATCTTTGTTTTGCAAATGCAGCAGAAAATTAAGGAGAACATATAAGGAACAGACTGGATTAGTATTACAGAAGACAAAACTGCTGTGAGGAGTCAGTAAAAATAGGATTGAAAAAGTATGAATGGTCACAAGATAATACAGACAGGAGGAGAACATTTTTTCTTATTGAAGATCTTTAGAGGGTATGGTGGTCAGCAAGGGAGACACTAATTACAGCAACTACTACTAGAGGAGAGGTTGTTCATTTATGCCTTGTGCAGTATGATATAATTTCCTGTGGTAAAATATAGTCTGTTTATATTTGTGTTGTCTGTCAGTCAACTGTGCTTGATGCTGTGAGGGCTCAAGTCACATTAGTACCCCTTACATCTCTGGAATGGCTAACAACTGACTGGCAGCTGCTAAGAAGAATGACATTGTTTATATTTATTTTGTGGTATAAACAACAAAGAAAGTAGCCTACTCAAGAATGACTATATTACACACAAAAGGAGCTCATAGCAATCAGCTGTACAGTAGATAAAGTAGTAACATGAACATAGCAAATTATGTCCTTAGCTAGTAGTTTTATGCAAATACCTGAATGTCTTGTGTTTCTAGTTTGGAAGAGGAGATGCATTACATACAGTAATTGTTAAGATTTTCCTGATTAGTGTAGAAAAATCTCGCCCTCTGTTTGATTTGCAGCTGTTTAAAATTGCTATTATTATTGCAATCTGCCCCTTAAGAAACAACAAATGAACCACTGAGGGAAATAATGGGGTAGAATTGTGATGCTGGCATTGAGATGTAAAGCTCCTGCTATTATCCAGGTAATCTAGGTTTGATCACTGGCTCAGGCACTTGATGGCTTGCCAGGTTAGGATGAGTGTGACCATCCCGGGAGATGGGGAGGTCTCAGCCAGTCTTAGCTTTGAGAACACTGTTTCTGATGATGGCAGGGACAATGTCATACAGGCAGCATCTAGTGCAGAGATTACATGGGCATGACCATTCAAGCTGGTGACAGTAATCCATGAGATACATGCACCTGGAAGCATAACACAAACTGTTGAAGGGGCATAGGTGGCCTCTGCATTTACCTAGATGCCCACATCACCACACAAGGGAGGAGTTAGAGCTATACATACATAAAATAATTCTATCATGACCAGAATGTTAAGAAGAGCACAAAAATCCATAAAGTTTGCCTAGACAGGCCCTCTGGATGCCTCTTTCCAAAACAGATCTGAGGGAGAAAATATCCTCACCTTTAGGGAGCAAATATGCTTTAGTCTGCTAGGAGCATGATCATTTTTTCTGAGACAGAAGGGAAAACAAAAATTAATAAAAGTAGATTAATCAAAGGACAGGTGTTGCTGCAGCACTATTGAGGAAATGACACTATAATGGATAATTTGTAGCCACATGGTTAAGTAGGGGATAGATGTGAAGCAAATGACTGATGGGAATAATTGTGCTGCTGGACTGGCTTTAATGGATGGTATGAGGATATGCTTCAGTTGGATGGTACAAGGCCTAATATATGAATAAATGAAACACGAGTTGGAGTGAGTAACTTGAATTGTGTGCCAACGTTTAGTGGATGGAAGACTATTGCAAGAGTTAAAACTGGGCTCAACATGAAACATGGGAAATTATTAATAAAATGCATTGTCCACTGTGAATAATTTTTGAGAAATGAGGCAAAATATTCAACATCATTGTGAGCAAAAATCTACAAATGGGGAATTAAATATTGATACTCTTTTAAAGAAACAGGAGATTGTGTTGACAGTGTCATGAGTCTCTGCAACAAGAGTTGGGGCAGACTGTTATATTCATGAAAAGGAAAGGCTGAAAGTATTAATTGCCCCATTCTGCCTTCCAACAAATATAATGTAAGCTTATTTTGTACTTATTTTGTACTTCTGAAAACTTTTTATCATTTCTTGGTCATACTTACGTTTTGCTGTTTTTGACTTGAATGCACAGTAGTTGATGTGTTGGTAACTTGGCAATTAAATAAAAACAGTGAGTTTTGACAGCTTAAATTCAATAACTTAATAATTAGATCTTCACAGTTATTAGGTATTCTGAAGTTGCTTTTTACAAAAGGGCTTTATCTACACACTCCTATCTTGGTTTGTGATTTACTGTGGAGTTGACTGGTAAAAGAAGTTCTATTTGAATTTATATTTTATTTTTTACCATTGTTTTTCATTGTTTGTAGGAAGGAAGGGATATGATTTACTTTGATTTATATTTTGTTTTACCTTTAATTTTCACTGTTGGTTGTTAAAAAGGATAGGTTTTAGATGGACAAGCTCTAGCCATCCTGAGGGACCTAGCCAGCTATAAATTCACACAGATTGCAGACAGAACAATCCAGAGCTTATCTAAACAATCCTGTCTTGGTTTGTGATTTACTGATCATTACTGTTAAAAAGAAGTACAACTGTTGGTGATACTGAGCAGAATCTACTGTGTGCATTCACTAGTGATGTAAAGGAATTACAGATTGTATCTGACTTTCAGAACTTGTATAGTAAGAACAACAATTTTACTGTACTTACTTTAGTATTTAGCTGCATATTGCTTGTGTGATTTTTCTCATAGAATTTGTTTTAAGTTCACTGTGAATTCTTTGGTTATTGATTTTGATTAGTCTTTTCTTTTATAATGTTTTATACATTTGAAGCTGAGTATGGATTCCTTAAATGAGTGTGCCATTAATTATTTGCTAATGCACAAATATCTTGTACAGTGTAATAAATGCTATTCATATTTAAAGGTAACACCTGATAACACTGGTGATCTGTGTTCCTCATGTCAAAAGTTGGATGCTTTGCTTACCATTATTAGAAGTAAATCTAGACTTAAAGATGATCATTGCACTTGTGCAATTGGCACAGCTTGGAGAACTGTTGTTACATATATTAATGACTGGAATGGTGAGATAAATAATGTTAGGCAAAGAGCAAATAGAACACATTTAGGAAATGATGTGTCTATTGTCTTAAAGATCATTCAATCCGTATGAAACAAGACGATAGCCCTGACAACTTTAGAACTCATGAAGCAAGTATTCAGCAATCTGAGGATTCAGACTGTTTAAAAAGAAACAAAAAAGAAAGAAAGGAAGAAGTTCGCAACAAATAACAAGGAAGAAAAAGAAACTGATTAATGTCTTTAGAGTAAACAGAATATGTGTTAAAAAGGACACTGCTTTAGTCTGCAGAAAAGGCATCATTTTTCCAAAAGAGAAGGTAGAAAAAAGATGCAAGGTGCAGGTGAAAAGGAAGAAATAAGAACTGAACTTGGAAGGATTGAAGCACATTACTGTAAGAAAAAAAGAAGAAAGACAGATGCTGGCTACATGGCTCAAACTGTGGATATACAATATCAACTGGATGAGAATTTAATACACAATGAAAACAGTGGGATTAATAAGACTAATGGTGATGAAGATCATTCCTTTGCAATGGTTGATAGAACAGATATTACTGTATTAGAAGTTGAAGATTCTTCAAATCTGGTCAGAAATTGAATGATCAGTTATTAGTGGAAATGATACTTGCATTTGCAGAGAGGATAATGAACATCGAATAGTGCTATGCTTGCCAGGAGAAAAGATAGAAGATGTGAGACAAGCCTTGGAATGCCTTAATGTAAGGAAGTACAGATCTGTTTCCATTCAAGTTGGTAAAAATGATCTCTTCCACAAGGACTCTTTGACTGTTAGTAGGGAACTTACAGCCCTCTTAGATAATATAGCTTATATTGGTGTTAGGAAATATTTTTCACAAATCAGATATAGAAACGATAGTTAGATCACTGTGAGTGGCAAGATTTTTTAGGTAAATACCTACATGGAAAAATGTCTTGTTTTAAAAAATGGAAATGTGTAGCGCATCCAAGCCTAGTTTTGGGCACATGTGTTCAGACAGGATGGCGTGCATTTGTCAAGATCAGGAAGAAAATTTTTGCAGAAAATATTTTGCAATATTTGACAAACATTATGCAGGATGTTTGACAGGTTGAACATTTAACAGTTCACAGATAGCAACATTTGATGCATCTCTGATGGTAGTCAATGCTAGGAGCGTTAATAATAAAGTTGGTTAATTAGAAAATAAATACTCTACATTTACACAAGATTGATGCTGTTATTGTTTGTGAAAAATAGTTAAAGAACAATGATTGGAAACCAGTTCTGTCAAGGTATAATTTTTTTTTTACTTTAACAGACATTTTAACAAAAAATCAAGTGGAAGTGTTATGATAGGGATTTAAGATAGTTATGAGACCAATGATTATTACATGTTCAATGATAACACCAACACTATAGATTGCGTAACTTTGACAATAAAGATGACTCTGGAACACATAACAATTGTTGAACTGTATAGACCACCAAAGTCTAGTGCTGATGACACAGAGGAATTCATACATTTCTTGCATGAAACACAGGAGGAAAGAATAATATTAGCTGAGAATTAAATTTACCAGAAACAGAATGGAATAATATTGATTCAACAACATTAATAAGGACATTATTCACAACATATGTTTGGGAACAACAATTGCTTCAGATTATAAAATACTTAACAGGGAACTGAACATACTAGACATTGTTTGTGGTCCTAATAAAATTACTGTTACTTCAAGTCAAGTTTTACCACTGTTGATGTGCAGTGATCATGGGGTTATAAAGGTTAATATGTTGCTAGATAATTCTATCAAACTGAAATCTAAACCAATGCACAGAAGATTAATTACAGATTATATGGCAGCAAAACAGTCACCATGTAAAACTGACTGGAGTGATGTGTTCAGTGGAAAAACTGCAGATGGAATGTGAAAAGTTTTGAAAGAGAAATTGTTCATGTGCAAAAAATCCAAATCCGGATCTAGGCATATATTTCCATAAGAACAATATACCTGCTTATGGTGAAAGACAAAAAATATAGGAAATTGAAGAGAGGTTGAACTACAACTTTGATAACTGAAATAAACAAACCAGACAAACAAATTAAGCATAGTATGAGACAAGATCAAGAAAAATATGAAGAAAATTGATATAAAGATATTGAGCATAACAGGAAGCCTTTTTATAGATACATAAGATGTGGAAGTAGTAAAGACATACAAAATGATAAACTGTGTGCAGATTCTGAAATTTATTTTCAGACACAACAGATTATAGATATATTTACAAAATCTTATATAAAATAGTTTGGCTCCACAAAGGGGCTATAAGTTGCCCTAGTGACATCCAGGTAACTACAGAAACTAGAATCAAATTAGATTATATTGAAAAAGAACTGTGCAAACTGGATCCAAACAAAGCACAGGGAGGAGATAGAATTAGTAATAAGGACCTGAGAACACTTCCACCAATAACTTACAATACCATTATATTTATTATTTACTAGGTTATATAAATATAGGGAAATTCCTTAAGACTGGAGAGATGGGCCTTTCTTTAAGGGAAAGGGGAATAGGACAAAACCAGAGTCATATAGACATATATACCCTTAATTCTACTTTCATGTTTTGGAAAAATAATGGAGAAGGTAATACTGGATATGTTATTGTCAGAACTGGATAGTTCAGGACTTGAAACCATGTATCAGCATGCATATGTTAAACCTAGATCTATTACTACCTGTAATATGATGTTCTATAACAATATAATAACAGCTATGAATGAAAAATTGTGCTGTGATATAATTTATATCAATTTAACTTCAGCATTTGACAGGGTAATACACAAAACACTGATCAATAAATTAGAGCTAGGTATTGATGTAATCTTGATAAGATGGATAGCTGCATGGCTTACAAATAGGACATGGCAAGTATCATACAGCAATTGGACAGGTGAAATTCTTGGTTATAGTCAGGGTGTCCCACAGGGCTCTGTCCTAGGCCCTTACTTGTTTAGATCGTATCTTTCAGACCTAATTTTTTCATATGAGGTGTTCTACAGTCTGTATACAGATGACCTGAAATTGGGTAAACTGATTACATGTGTTACAGGTAAGCCATGTCTGCAAAATAACTTGACTACATTGACCATTTGGTCACAGGAGAATACTATGCTGATAAATACATCAAAAACTAAGCATATGAGATTTGGGAGACAAAAATTGAAAGCTGAATATTTAATACAGCACACAGTGATTGAAATGTAGATTAATTTAAGTACCTGGGTATATGGTTAGATCCAGCTTTGAGTTTTTCTAATCATATCAACTAACTGGTTAATGGTAGTTATAGAACTATAGGTTGTATAAAAACATTTATAAAGTCTAGGAAATCAAAAATGATGATGAAATTGTTTGTTAGTTACATTAGACCCAAACTTGAGCTTGGAATAAAAGTATGGAAATCTTATAAAAAAAGAATCATGAGTAAACTGGAAGGAGTACAGTGGAAATATACCAAGAGCATCAATGGATGTGGAATTTTAAGGTATTATGAAAGACTGAAATATCTGAACTTGTACAGTGTCTCTTATAGACATCTAAGAGGAGACCTTATTCAGGTATATAGGGCATTTATGGATGACTATCTCTGGGAATGTTTGTGGTTATCAAACAGTACTAGAGAATCATCAGACAACCTATGTAGACGATTCTGTAGGAATGAGAAATGTACTAACTGGTCCTCTGAGAGAGCAGCTGATGCATGGAACAGACTACCAAATTACATTAAAGCAAGTACTAGTTTAGATATTTTTGAAGAACAGCCTGGACACTTATTATGGGAACAAGTATTTTGGTCTATTGGCAGGCTAGAAGGGCATTATTTTCTATACTTGAAATATTTGATTGTACAATGGATATAAAAAGTTTAAACACCCCTATTAAAATGCCAGGATTTTGTGATATAAAAAAATGAGACCACAATAAATCATTTCAAAACTTTTCCCACCTTTAATGTGACCCATAACCTGTACAATTCAATTGAAAAACAAACAAATCTGTTAGGGGAAAAATATAACAAATAAAAACATACAATAAGCTGGTTGCGTAAGTGTGCACACCCTTAAAGTAATACTTTGGTGAAGCTCCTTTTGATTTAATTACAGCATTTAGTCTTCTTGGGTGCACACCTGCCATCAATTAAAGAGACTCTGATTAACCCCAAATAAAGTTCAGCTGTCCTAGTAGGATTTTCCTGACATTTACTAAATTGCCTGCCACAGCAAAAGCCATGGTTCACTGAGAGTTTACAAAGCATCAAAGGGATCTCATTGTTGAAAGGTATCAGTCAGGGGAAGGGTACAAAAACATTTCTACACCATTGGATATAGCATGGAACACAGTGAAGACAGTCATCAAAAAGTGTGAGAAAATATCGGACAACAGTGATGTTGCAAAGAACTGGACGTCCCACCAAAATTGATGAAAAGACAAGACAAAAACTGGTCAGGAAGGCTGCCAAGAGACCTACAGTAACACTGAAAGAGCTGCAGGAATTTCTGGCAAGTAGTGATTGTGTACTACATGTGACAACAATCTCCCATATTCTTTATATGTCTGGGCTATGAGGTAGGGTTGCAAGACGGAAGCATTTTCTTACACAGAAAAACATCCAGGCCCAGCTAAAATTTGCTTAACAATACATCAAGTCTCCCAAAAACATGTGGGAAAATGTGTTATGGTCTGATGAGACCAAGGTTGAACGTTTTCGCCACAATTCCAAAAGGTATATTTGGAGCAAAAACAACACTTTGCATCACCAAAAGAGCACCATCATCACGGTGAAGCATGGTGGTGGCAGTATCATGCTTTGGAGTTGCTTTTCATCAGCTGAAACTGGTGCTTTAGTTAAGGTAGAGGGAATTATGAACAGTTCCAAATACCAGTTATTTTTGGCCCAAACCTTCAGGCATCTCTTAGAAAGCTGAAGATGAAGAGGAATTTCACCTTTCAACATAGCAATCACCCCAAACATACATCCAAATCAACAAAAGAATGGCTTCACCAGAAGAAAATTAAAGTTTTGGAATGGCCCAGCCAGAGCCCAGACCTAAATCCAATAGAAAATATGTAAGGTGACCTGAAGAGGGTTGTGCACAAGAGATGCCCTTGCAATCTGACAGATTTGGACTACTTTTGCAAGGAAGAGTGGGCAAATATTGTCAAGTCAAGATGTGCCATGCTGATAGACTCCTACCCAAGAAGACTGAATGCTGTAATTAAATCAAAAGGTGCTTCAACAAAGTATTAGTTTAAGGGTGTGCGCACACAACAAAGTATTAGTTTAAGGGTGTGCACACTTATGCAACCAGCATATTGTATGTTTTGTACTTTTTATATTTTGTCCTCTAACAGATTTGTTTGTTTTTCAATTGAATTGTGCAGGTTATAGGTCACATTAAAGGTGGAAAAAGTTTTGAAATGATTTAGTATGGTCTCATTTTTATATCACAAAAATCTGACATTTTAACAGGGGTGTGGAAACTTTTTATAGCCACTGTAAGTATGTATGCAATCATATTACCATTTCATGAAAGGCAACAATGACCACCCTGATATAGACAGAAGGCCTAAATGTAAGAGTTGTAAAGAAGAGCATCCTAAATGGTCAAGGAAAAGCAACTAAACTTTTCCAGACCAGTTCTAGTGGCGCAACTAGGCATTACAATTAGTATATAGCCTGAGAACCAAGAAGCTAGATGCTACATGATAACATTAAACATCACTGCTCCTCTGTAATGTTTTGTTATACATGAAATGATGCAGTGTTCATTGTTAAAACAGAAAGATTATGGCCAGTATATAAAACACTGTCTACACAATATATGAGTCATTGCATGGAGAGCAACCTGTATGCTGAGACAGCATATGGAAGATTCAGAGACAGGCAATAGTCTATTAGTGTATCATGCATATGACTGCTCAGGCTTAGTACAGGTGAGCTAGAGAAAGGATTGTCAGTACAGTGCTAGGTGCAGGGTTGAACATTACTGCATGACATATGGTATACATACAGAATCACAGACTAACAAAAATACTGGTCCAATGACACAATGAAAAACTGAAAAGAATGAAATATGAGCCCGTAATCTGAGAAGGCTGAAATATGAGCCCGTAATCTGAATCACTTACATACAGAATCACTTAGGCAGCAGTTTAAAATAGAACTGGGATGAAGATGAACAGTAAGGCAATGCTTTGCAGTCTACAAGTTAATGTAACACAAGATGCTCTAGTATAATTTATAAAGTTGAGGTAGTGTATATAGCACCATTATGCACCTTTCAATTTTTATAAGAACAATGTTTTAATAGTTGAATGCAGAATACATATCATTGCAACATTGTAGTTGTTACACTGTCAGAGCCAGGAATAATAAACCAGTACATAATAGCACAATGTAATGTGTGTGTATGTCTGTGTGTGTGTGTGTGTGTGTGTGTGTGTGTGTGTGTGTGTGTGTGTGTGTGTGTGTGTGTGTGTGTGTGTGTGTGTAGGGACAAGTCTGCATTTTACAGTATGGACTAGTGCTGTAAGGTTAGTATGCGGGAATACACAACAAAGTTCAAAAACAAATGGACCTGTTTTACAGTCATTTCTTACACCTTTGTAGTACTTACTCATTTGCATTTTAAATTGGGTATGTCCTCTATGATTGTGATTATGGAGTACAGAGGTTAGACAAAGTTCAGTGCATTAAATAACTGGATGGAGTGATATGAGTACAGTCCACTTATGCGTCAATGCTATCATAGCAGCTGCTCTATTGCAGTGTTGTCCCATACTTTCAGAAGACAACTTTCCTAGTCAGCATGCCTATCTTTCAGTGTTTGTCATGCTTTTACTCATGACAGGCAGCCCCATACTGCTTCTGTGTAATTAGTCTAAATTTTCCTGCATTGTATGTTAAACTGTCTCCATGCATTTTAGAACCAAGTATACCTCTGATCTGTCCCTGCAATATGAAGATGTCATCTTCATTCACAGGGACCTCACTAGTGATTAGAAAATAGAATGGAGGACATAGGGCAAAATCTGGCACCCATCAGAAGATACCTTTAGGCTTCAGAATGTTTCTTTTTTAGAAAGCGGTTTATAAGGTACGAAGAAAAAAAGCATGCAAATATTAAGTAGTTATGGTTTTCTTTTCAGAGGTCAAACATGAGGAGACTAGCAGATATGGTTTAGAAGCCTGAACTTAATTGCCAATGAAGAACATTTTTTTCCTGTGAGGATGCTGTTTTCAGTTTCTTACTAGAAAAATGAGGTGATGATTCATGACTATACTAGTCTTTCCTTTCCAAATGCTTATTTTATTTGCATAAAATTGAATATTGTATTACACAATAAAACAGATTCTTATTAATCAATCAATGTTAGCAGCTGTAGGTAAAAGTATTATGTTTTGAAATTATTTTATCAAAGAAGTAAACATTTTTCTTTAAAACATTCTGTATCTTAATACTCTCTTAGGAAATAATTGCACTAAATACCTTGTATCCATACCTCTCTACTGTCCCAGTTTTTGCAGAATATCCAAATTTTTGCCTCATAGTTTTGGTATGTTACTCTTAAAATTTGTGGTTTTCTGGATTTTTGTGGCAAATCAGTAAGAATTAAATTCACTAAAAAATTATAAACTTTGAGTTTCAGACTTTGTATCCTTCAGAAAATGCATGGCAACACAGGACCTTTTATTTTAGCAATGTTGTAAGTTTATAAGAGTAATGTTTGAAATTTGTCACTATTTTTAGGCCTTTGTCCTCCCGTTGTTTTTGGCTTTGTCCAGATTATTTGTGCTAAGAGGTTGAGAGCTATACCTGTATTATTGGTTAACCTGCATGTTTTACTTGCAGTCTTTATAAGGACGTCTATATAGAAGACCAGCCCTGTCCCACCACTGTAAAGGTGACACTTGACAGATAAAAGCAGTATGTCTGTCCAATTCTTTTTTGACTATTGTGTAGATTTTAAAATAATATGTATGAGTCACTTTTTTATATTATCCTGCTTACACTCATTTCAAAAGTATGTTCTCCTTCCTGTTTTATTTGCTGAACATTTAAATGTTTTTCTGTTTAATAGGACAATAGTGGCAGTTGTTGTACATTAAGGGCTATGGTGTAAATATACAGGACTACTTTCCAGCTGTAACTGTGAGCGTGTGGTCTAGGAATAAGCATACACACAGGCACAATAATGAATGCATCTGTTTCTATTTCTGTTTTAATAAGACTCAATCAACAGAGATTTTAGAATATGAAGTGTTTTCCTCTGTGCATTTGTCTGTCCTGTCCATTTTTTAATAGTTATGTCTGCCATTGTAAGAAGACATATAAAAATTTAGGCAAAAAGCTTGACTATGTAATAAAGGGTACGATGCTTTGACTGTTTCAATTAATACTACTAAAAGAACAGCAGATAAATATATGCTGAAGCTTCATTCATAAGCGGTATAGTTATGCGTATCTCCCATCCTTTACTTTAGCTTAGAAATTGACTTGGTCAATAAGAAAACTCTGTTGGACAGTTAACATTCCAAAGGGGTGAATTAATATACAGCAAGAGTCCAGTGAAAAACAAGTATGCCTGTGTAAGATGCAGAATTTGTGAGACATCACAAAACCTCATCCTTAAGCCACCATTTATTTTCCACTACTAATGACCATGTTAATGAACCATTCTGCCTCCATTGTCTCTGTCATAGGCTCTTATAGGCAAACATGTTTTTTTGGGTCTATATTATATCATCGAATGCTTAAAAAAGCGAACGCTGATTGATCGACCTAATTTAAGTGAAAGCTTACAATCTCAAACTGTCAGATCAGTTCTGATCCAAAACACATACACACAACACAAGCACATCAAACAAACAGAAATCCACACACATACACCTAAAATCTGATACCTAACCCTACACTAAACTATGCACACACCACTAACTACCCACTTACCTTAACCCAAACCCTAACCCTAAGGTCCGTCATTATCGCACACTCACCTCACCCGCTCCATAACCCTAACTCACTTAAATCCACCCTTACCCTCATATCCACTCAATCGCACACACACCTAACCCGAGCCCTAACCCTAACTCACCTAAATCACCCTAACACTCACATCTACACAATCGCACACTTACCTGAATCCGACTGGTAACTTTCCACCATAACACTGAAAATACCGAAGCAACAGAAACGGACAAACAAATTCCTTCCCTAGGAAAAAATTCGAGTTTCTGCTGCTTCGATATTTTGCAGTTTCGCAAAAATAAGTTCGATCAATCAGCGTTCACTTTTTTAAGCATTTGAGAATATAATATAGACCCTTTTTTTATAGTCACAAAACCCTCCATCATTTTCACTGTCACCCATGGCTACCATCCTGTCAGCATTCTGTTTGATATGATAATTCATAAGTCATTCTAACCTAAAAAATGGTTATCTGCCCGATTTGATACCCATTGTTCACTATAAAATTAACTGTGTTTAATCTAATGTAAGTGTTAGATTTACGGCTCCTATCAGACGATTGAAACGCTGTTTCTGCGAATATGAAATGATCAACAAATATTGCACAAACTACACAAACGCCGAACGTCCAAAACAGCAAAATCCAAAATGTCGTAGTGTTTTGGTTGACATGTCTGCGGTATAGCTCCATAAGGTAAGTGTGCGATAGGTATGGACCTTAGGGCAGGGTGCAGGTTAAGGTAAGTGTATAGATATGTAATGTAGGTAAGATTTGGTGTAGGGTTTTGTTAAATGTATTTATGTGTAATATTTATTTTGTTAAGGTTTATCTCCGTAGGGGAAGTGTGTGGTAGTTATGGACCTTAGGGTTAGGGAGGGGTTAAGGATAGTACATAGATAGTTGTGTATGTGGGGTTTAGTGTAGTGTTAGAAGTAGGGTTTTGTTAAATGTATTTATGTGTATTATTTATTTTGTTAGGGTATATCTCTGTAAGGGAAGTGTGTGGTAGTTACGGACCTTAGGGTTAGGGAGGGGTTAAGGATAGTGAATAGATAGTTGTGTATGTGGGGTTTAGTGTAGGGTTAGAAGTTGGGTTTTGGTGCTTTATTTTTTTTTTTTATTTTTTTTTTTATTTTTTTATTTATCATTTGTTGACCGGAAAAGTCCGACTAGGTTCCACAGAGCCTGTTTTCAGCGGAGGCCCGGGGAGAAATGCTCCAGATGCATGTCTTTGGAATGTGGGAGGAAACCAGAGTACCCAGAGGAAACCCACGCAAACACAGGGAGAACATGCAAACTCCACACAGAAGGCACCCCAGCCGAGAATCGAACCGGAGAACCTCTTGCTGTGAGGTGACAATGTTAACCACTGCACCACTGCGCTGCCCAATTAGACTAAAAACCCATTTTAGGGTTAGGAGTAGGGTTTGGTTAGTGTATGTATGTGGTTTATTTATTTTGTCTGAGTAGGTAGTATGTAGCGGGTGGTGGGGTTGGCCGACTATGACCGTGCAATGTTTTAAATTCTGTGGTTTAGTGCGTTTGGTCTATTCACGGTTCAATTAATATGTGTCACTCTTTTGTTATTGACTGAAATGGATTTTTGCAGAACTGATATAGACCCAGATTTACTTCTAACCTCTTCATTTGTACCAGTGAGTTTCAAATCACTGACATCAAGGAAAAAATATTTTTCCAATGGCAAATGTTGCACCTGATGTTATCTCTTGAAATATATTTTTTTTCACAGCAGTCAAAGTCCAGACTTTAATTTCAGGCATGACCCTTAACTGATAAGTGGTACTAAAGGTTTTTCTTTCAAGCGCGATAATAATATTTCATTATCCCTGTCCCTATCTTGCACCTCTTTTATGAAAAGAAAGCCTCCCGGAGTTTGTGACAGTGAGCTAGTAAAGATTTCTCTATAGTTTATTTCCAGACCTAACTTGAGAGATAATTGTATCTTCACAACTCTCAATCTCATTACATACCAATACAAGAGAGTAAGATGGCAACATTATCAAAATCTTATTGCAAATTAATTAAATTTCATTTCCCAGAACCAATTTTTTTTTTCCTGTCTGAAGTACCTTCTGGAACAAGAAACACCCTATATACTTACATACATGGAGTTGTGAGTCTGTCAAGAATGTATACACATACACACGCACACACACACACACACACACACACACACACATATATATATATATATATATATATATATATATATATATATATATATATATATATATTTCTATATCCATGTGTCCGAATCACAAAACACCGAACACACATACACGAAAGCGCTTAACATCGACAAGCACGTCTGTGTATGTGTGCCTGTTTCGTAGATCGGACTACAGTGCGGGTAAGGGAAAATTTCCTTTTCCCCACTGTAGCGCAATCCCGGAGTGAGAATAATAAAGTAGAGGGGGTTGTGGGGGTGTAGGTGGGCGAAGCCCCCTGCAGAAACGTAGATTTTTTTTTTAACTACACATACACGGAAGCGCTTTTTGATGTTAAGTGCTTTCGTGTGTGTGTGTGTGTTAGATGTTTTGTGATTCAGACATATACTAGTTGAGCATGTGCCCTAGACCCATATATATATATATATATATATATATATATATATATATATATATATATTCACTTCAGAAGCTAGAAAACCCAAAATCTTGAATTTCAAAAGACTGAGACCAAAATCTTGAAAGTTCAAAAGACTGAAAACTCAATATACTGAATCTCAGAATACTGAAAACATGCAGGATACCAACACTTACTGTATTTCAGCACAACTAAATACAGAAACAAGTAAAAGATAAACTGTTCACCAGTTATCTAAGTATAAGAAGGGGTGCAAGACCCCCTGCACCCCCACACCCCCCTACTACTTAAATATATCAACTCTGAGATTGCAGTCCACAGAACAAAATGGCAAACATACCATTACATTTTTCATGACTGCCTCTTCTAACCTTAGTCATGTTCCTTTCTATCTTGCTATACTAGAAAATAACTCATGTTAGTGTAGTGAAGTGTGATCTTGGAATTTATATATTTAAGTAGCATGGGGTGTGAGGGGCGCAGCCCCCCACATGGTCGGTACAGGGGGGCTTGCCCCCCCTGCTTATAGTTGGAGAAATGTAATACGGTTTGTCTTGTATTTGTTTCTGTATCAACTTCTGCTGGAATATAGTAAGTGTTGATATCCTGTGTGTTTTCAGTACTCTGAGATTCAGTATTTTGAGTTTTCAATCTTTTGAACTTTCAAGATTTTGGGCTTTCAAGCTTCTGAAGTGAATATATATATATATATATATATATATATATATATATATATATATATATATATATATATATATATATATATATATATATATATATATATATATATATATATATATATATATATATATAAAAATAACAAAAAGCAATTATGCATAACTTTACAGATACCCCTTTTTCATATTACAATAAGTGCCCTTCCAAGTGGCATTACTAGGAAATACTGGAATTTTCAGTGTAGTGGTTGTCTTCTGTCTCTCTACCTGTGCCAGCAAGTGTCATAAGACCCTTGTGTAGTCCAATATATTCATGTAAGCTCCACCCCTTCACATATTGTTGCATTCTTAAAAATATCATAAGACAGTGGGAAAGGATGACAAAATCTACTGTTAAGTCTTTCTATGTATTTGCAAGAATAAGGAATAAATAATTTCTGCACAATTCCCATTATCTCTAGCAAGTGCTTATGTTTTCTAGTATTGTAAGTAGACTAATTTATGTCTGTTTTTACAATAATGTTTTCTAGAAATAGTACTACCATTAATACTTGACTGGCCTGATAATGGCTAATAGATTTTATAACCATTCAACTTCTAGCTTCATTTTCCAGTGAATGACATCTTTTCAGTCAAGAAATTTTGCAATTCTTAAGCCATTAATGCATACTCCTCCAAACATCTTTACTGTTAGCTACTCAGCAAAATATAATAAATAAATAATTTTCTCCTAAATATGCCAGTCTGAGATACAAGAACACAAATGAATAGCACAGCAGTTATCCAAGTGTATGTACTCTAATATATCTATAGTCCATATAATTTGTTTTCCATTAATATATTAGCTAAATAAAACATTTTGTAGAATGTGCAGTAAATCTCAGTATGGTCCTACATAGCCCAAAATATCCCAAATGACCAGATAATAGAGCCTACATTTCATGAATGGAATTTGTATGCCTTGTCAGTACTGTCCTTACCAGATATGCCATATCTCTGTTTACATGATGCATGACTGCACACTAATATCCAAATCCTATGTGTCTCAAAAGACAATGCAACACATGCTTTACACTAGTCAATGATAGTCTCAGTAATGGGACTGCAAAGGATGTCTTGAAATTAAAATAACAAGGAAAAAGCTGGATTACTAAAAACTTTAATCTGTATTAATCCAAAAAAGAATTTTATAGCACGCTGAACTAAATATATATTTTAACGGCACAGGTAGAATGAACAATATACAAGTAAATACATAGACTATTTTCTATGATATGATGTGATACTTAAGGCCGTGTGTGTGAGCTGGCAATTGCCAGTGAAGGAAATACCTTTTCCTGTTATGGTCAGGGCCAGAATTTAACACTGAAATATCCTCTAGTGACTTTCTGGCTCTGGTACAGGATGGCTATTCGTGAGAGGAAAACGTCTCTTAAAAAGAGGAAAATACTCCTTAGCATCCTTTTACTTTCCATAGGGAAACAGCTTGTTTATAAAACATTGCACTGTCTCATGGATGGGGACTAACAATTGTAAATAAAGGAACCAAGGCTCATCTCAAACCAGGAAACTTCCTTTATGAGTGTTGCTGTGTCACATAGGGTGTCATCGTAGTAGCTATAAAAATGGATTACATTGTTCTTTTATCTGAAGGTGAAACACTTTCACTTACAAGTTTCTCTGATAAAACTCATTGGCATGGTATTTCAATAAAAAGGCTCATAGGAAAGACAAGCAAAAACTATGATTTGTCAATGTATAAAATATCATGATGTTCTACAGCTTTAAAATAAAAGGTGAACAAATAAATGTCTATAAAATGAAGAGCAATAAAAGAATTACTTATATTCCAAGAAGGACATTAAATTATTTTGATACACATCAACATAGTTTCATTTTAATATTACATTTTCTGTGCACCTGCAGATATTTTTAAAGAAAACCAAAAAAAGAATCAGGATTTGTGTGTGTGATACTTTATAATATGATCATCTATTATCTATAAGCAAGTTCTCTCTGCAGACCTTTGCTATTAGAGTGCAATTAGATATCTAACAACTCCACTTTACTGTGGAGATGAAGCTTGTACCAGTGTGGATTCAAATTCTAGGTAGTTGAAAGATGACTATAATCCCACTTTACTGTGGAGGTGATGCTAGTACCAGTACGGGTTCTAATGCTGCTAAGTAGCTGAAAGAGGACTGAAGAGGATGCTGCCTTGAATAATAAACAGACCCAGGAGTGTCAGTAGGTGAGATTGTTTCTGTTGTGCTCTGTTTCATTTAGGTAGGAGAAGGTACCGCCATGCTTTAACTGATATACCTGGCATATTTCCTGTGGCATAAGAAGAGAGCGAACTACAGCTGTACTCTCTGGGTGAAAGGTAATGCACACAAAAGGTAGAACAGCAATTCTTGAAGAAAAATTCTTTAAAAAAATCTATGATCTTTACACATTGCTGTTGACATCAGTTTTCATTTTGCATTTATTTACATTTTGTATGTTTACTTTTATATTTAATAAATGAATATGTGGTTCTAGATTTCTTCAGCACAAAAAATATGCATGATTAAAAAGTGCATACTGTATCACTTTGCAATAAACAAGTGGTTATTGGCATTACTGGATCAATACATCAGTGGTTTGATATATCTAATGCAGCAAAGGTTCATTCCAGAGTCAGCAAATAAGGTAATATGTAGAGGCCTTTAAATAACGATGATATAAAGGTTGCAACTTATCATAATGAGGGAATGAATGAAGTGGATTGATACAATGATATGAACTGACAGCCATGTAAGAATGTTTAATAAAACAGCAATGAGGGTTTTTTACCTTGAAAGTATATAACTGCTTATGTCATTATATATCTGTATATCCAGTTTTCACTGTGGTGGACATTTAGCATGACTTTAAGGTGTAGTCTAGAGTCATCTGAGGCTATGATGAAATTTCTTCCAGATCTTGCCAACAGAAATCATTAATCTCTGTATCTGTTTGCGGATTTATTAATATTTATGATTTTCTTATGAAACACTAACAGTCAAAAGAATGAATCAAGGAAAGCGACCATTTTAGAGTAAATCTAAAATGATCGAAAACTGCACAGACTAAAAGTAATGTCTTTGCACCCCCCCTCTTCCTCTGCTAATTCTATTCATAGCCAGTTTAGGCTTCAGTGAACCCTGTGGTTCCTTGGGGCCCCCTGTTCCTGGGGCCCCCCAACTACAGCAAGTTATTTTATCTTGATATTTTGTAACACATCTGTAAACCAACAAAATCTAGTACAGCCATCTTGCTTACTTAATAAACCAGGTGGGTAAACTCGGGTATATCTCCTTTACAATTCAAAGATATCTGTAGTTATAGTAATAGTGTTTTATCAAGTAACAGGCTTCACAATTCCATTATACAACTGACCTAGTGCCCCCGGCTTAGTTAAACCTTGCTACTGGACATTCTCTCTACTAATACTAACAACACAGTTAACTTTAGGTACCTGCAATATCTGTGTCTGCATCATCCTTGACTGTGTGGTGGCCTCATAAAAGCTGCTGTTGGTGAGAGAAAAATGAGGAGGACAAAATATATTAATTTTCTGATTACCCTCTTTAACATGAACAGGGCTGTGAGACGACCCTCATAGGATACAGTTCATAATGGCCTCTGTTCTTAAGCGTAGCCATTCTAAAACCAGCTCTGCTCAGATGTCTGTGCATACAGAAAGCTGCTGTAGGTTATGTGGGGGAGGGGAGTTCTGGGGATTGTGCAGTTATTACTTCTTTACTTTTCATCACAGTCAAACCTTAGAGGTGTGTACAGGAGGTCAGTGTAGCTTCTCTTTGGGCTGAGGCCAGTATGGTCATTGTTTCTTTCACTTTTCTCACAGTTCTCAGAGGTGTAAAACAAAGGTTTCTATAGCTTGCATAGCACCAGTGTGCTGCCTATTAGCAGCAAAGTAGAATACTGTAATCATTACTTTTGCATTACTTTCCTCACAAACATACATCACACATGTATACAGGTGCCTTTGGGGGGGTTAGAGATGAGGAGTTATGAGGCATTCTATGTAAGCCAGCAGACACTTGAAATACTTGAATGTGGCAATTGGAATCTCTGCTTTCATACCACTCTAACACAAAAGAGATGCATAGGCAATAACTTTTGAGGGGTTAGGGAGGCAGGCAGCATTCCTAGATAGGACCTACCTGTGCATCCTCACAAGAACTGGCTTATTAGTTTATTGTGAGCTACTGTTTTAGCAGCTGTGAATATTAAGCTTTGGGCACAATTTATGTGTTCCTTGAAAGTAAAACAAAACAAAACAAAGACTGAAATTCTTTTCTTAATCATGATTTATGTTTAGGTCACCATTTGATTTAAAGGTTGGGAACTGGGAAAATGTTCTAAAATTCATCTCAGAGCATCTATAACCCTATGGCTTCTTGGGCCCTGGCTTGTTTGAGTTATTTCCTAAATGTTCATTGCTGTGCTGTCTTGGTCAGGGAAGGTGTGTTGACAGGATACAAGGAAAAATAAAGCTGAACCATGAATTTCTTTCCTTAATCATAACTTCTGTTTAAGTCATCATTGGATGAAAAGGTTGTGTAATAAGAAAAGATGTCTAAAATACAAGCCAGAGCTGATAGAAAGGTGTTTGTTCTTAAAATATCGGAAAAGTAAGGTAAATTGTGAGAAAAGAAAGAAAAAGAAATGTGAAGGGTAAGGGGATCCCAAGATAGAGGAAACAGAGAGGAGGACTGAAGGGTGCGTGTGGAGGGGGTGTTGAAACAGTAGGCCTAGGGTGCCATTTCACCTAAGTCCATTCCTAAACATAGAGTTGTAATGTTTCACTGTTGCAAATAAATGCCAGTAAATGTAAATGTCCATCTGTGAGATATGCCAACATAGTGTGGCACATAGGCCTGTTGTAATGTAAGAGCATTGTGGCTTCAGGTCAGTCAGTGCATACTACTCCTAAAAGTTTGCAGCATGAACTAAAAGGTTGGTTAAGAGTGGCAGTGACTAGGTGATACTTAGACTGGAAGTACCTAGTGGGAGCCCAACTTGACATTTGCTGGGGCCCCCAAAATGCTAACACCGGCCCTTTCTATATATGAACCCTGAAGTCGTGCAACAGCAGAATAAGGGCAAATTCCTACACCCCACTGCACAACAATTATGTATAAAAATCTGACAGCAAGAACTCCATAGAGAAAAACGTTTGCTCTTATAAAAGTTCACTTTTTTTTTACTCCACTAAAAAGTGTTTGCCTTTCTGATCATTCACTCTTTTGGATTACAGTCATAGAAACAATAGTTCCAAGCAATGGAAGCATGATGGGATGGGGGAGTTTAGGAAGTGCAGGACTTGTGAGTTAAAGATAAGTGAACAACAATAAAGTGCTAACTGAATTTAGTCAGTAAAGGTACTTTACAGGTAAGCAATGGTATGATTTAAAGATTTGGTTATAAACTTTCTCAAGCCAACACTACAGACAACATGAGATTCCAGTTAGAAAATGTACAGAGAACATTAAGGGAAAGATTTCAGGTAGGAGTTATACAGAGTACATGATGGGAAAGATTTCAGGTAGCAGTTTTACAAATTACATGATGGGAAAGATTTCAGGTAGCAGTTTTACAGAGTATATGATGGGAAAGATTTCAGGTAGAAATTTTATGTGTCTATTCTAGCCTAAGCCTTATTTGTAGGATACTGTAGCTTCATATAATTAGCATAGTTTTATGTTTATGTTTGTAACATTTATACCTGTGGATCAGCTTTACTTTGGTTATTCGTTATATAATCCAGAAGTTTAATGGATGAGAGCCCCTCAGGGATTTCTGCATGAAGTTCAGTAACACTAAGACAAGCTTATGATGATTTTGGAGAAAATGACAACATCATAGTCTGTGATGTGCTGTGACATCACACAGTGATACTGAACTATTTATTGATTTATTTACTGGCATTTGATTACTGGGAAAGCTGTCTGGGAGCTCATTTTCAGTGGAGGCCCAGGGAGAAAACCTTTAAAGTATTACAAAACATTTAAAAACAGTAATTTTACAATATTCAAAAATGATACACAAAACATCTATAGATTAAATAATTATACCAAATTAGAGACAATGTGAAAACACTGGTTAAGAATAGATACAAGTTATATGACAATGATTTAACATTTAGAGAAATTTTAGCCAGTTTACTATGAAATTAAAGGTAATTTAGTATGATAACAAACAGGAATTGCAATATGAAGCAAGAGAAATACAGGTGTATGGTATATTCAGAGAGAAAGCCAGTGTAAGAAATTCATAGATGCAAGGAAGGGAGAGAAGAAGGGATAGTAAAAAGGTATAAAGTATGAACAGGTACTTGTTCTCATTTTGAGATACAGTTATTCCTGATGTTCATAGGTTCATAGGTTCATACTAGGCTATCTGCCCTGGGGCAATTATAAGCCTAGCCCGATTCTGTATGGCTTACGCCACCCCTTGCTTTGAGTATACTGTGCCCTTTTTAAGGTTTAGTTTACTGTGCCTCTGTCTAATAGTGACACAGGAGTAATCCCTGGGACAAACCTATGATCCCCCATCCACTTATCGCGATTCTTCTTGAAGAGATTCAGTGAGGTGCTCTGCCTCACATGAATTGGAATTCTATTCCACAGCGAAGGGAGCCTCTGGGTTATGAACCTGTCCCTCCAGCAAGTTCTATTTATTTCTGTGCTGAGGTTCAAGTCCCTCGAGCGTGTGGCTCTAAGGGATTTAGATTTACTGATGTGGAGCATGTCCATTAATTCTGGATTTGACATAGCTTTGTATGTCAGGCATAGATCGCCTCAAGGAAGGCGGTATGCAACTGAGTAGAGCTGGAGTTTTTTTAACCGAGCAGCATATGGCATCTGTTTGAGACCCTTGATCCTCTTGGTGAGATACTTTTGGGGTCTTTCTAATTGCTGCAGGTGTCGGGTAAGGTACATCCCAAAAGGGGCATTGTATTCTATGATGGGCCTGATGAGGGATGAATAAAGGGGCACGATTACCTCTCTTGATCTAGATGTGAAACCCTTCGTGATGAGGTGGGCTATGTAGAAGGTCTTTCTAACCACTTTGGCAATGTGGTTTTCAAAGGAGAGATTGCCATCAACTTGGGTCCCCAGGTCCCTAATAACTTTCTCTGTACTTAATGGGTTTCCGCCTATGTGGTAATTTGTGGGCACATTGTTTTTGCCAAAGGGTATGATTATACATTTTTTGGCATTTAGCTTTAAACCATGGCGCTGGCACCAGTTATCTGTCTCTGTGAGACCTTTTTGAAGGATGTTTGTGTCAGCTGGAGAGTTGATTATGGTGCCCAGTTTGCAGTCGTCTGCGAACTTGGTGAGCCATAGTCCTCCCACGTTTGCCTGTACCTTGGAAAAGTATATACCAAACAAGAGTGGTCCCAGGACAGAACCCTGTGGGATGCCACTTGTGACCGGTTTCGAGTCTGACATGGCTCCAGCAACTCTCACTCTGTGGGTTCTGTCTTTGAGCCAGTTTGTGACCCATCTTGTGACATAGGGGTTTATATTTAAGCTGGATAGCTTATCTATGATGCCCGAGTGGGGTATTGTGTCAAATGCCTTTGCAAGGTCCAGATAGGCTGTGTGGACTACCTTCCCTTCATCTATGGCTTTGGTGACTGTTTCAAAGAAGTCAACCAGGTTCAAAAGGCAGGATCTGCCCTTGACAAAGCCAAACTGGGTGGGATCTAGTGTCTGTAGGTCCCCAATGTCTTTGTTTATGAGCTCCATGATGATCCTCTCCATAGCCTTGCAGACTAAGCTAGTCAGGCTTATGGGGTGATAGTTTCCAGGGTCCGTAGAGGCTCCACCTTTGTGGAGTGGGACCACTGTTGCTGTACGCCATTCTGTGGGCACATATCCTGTAGTGAGGCTGAGATTGTATAGCTGTTTTATATGAGGGATTAGTTCCTCTTGTAGTTCATGTAGGACGCAACCTGGGACGCCATCTGGTCCCATGGAAGCAGTGTTTTTTGCTTTGGAGATGGCAGCCTTCACCTGAGCATCTGAGATGTTTGGGAGGCAGCCCTCTGCCAGGATAGATACTTGCTCTTTTGGGGGGAGGGGGTGGAGAAGTTTGCACTGAACCTGTCTGCCAGGATATTGGCGATGTCTGTGGGTTCAGTGTATTTTTTGTCATTTAGAATCAACTCAGAACAAGTCTGGGAGTTGCATCCCAGGTTTCTAACATAACTGAAAAAGGCCTTATGATTGTCTTTGGTGTCCTGTGCAATTTTTCTCTCAAAGCTGGCCTTGGAGGATTTTATGAGGGATCGTAATTTTTTGCTAGTACTGATCAGAGGTGCCTTCCCTATTAGGGATTTTGCTCTATCATGTAGTAGCTTCCTCCTTCTGTTGTACAGTTTATTTATGGCAGGGGTCCACCAGACTGGATGCCTGCCTTTGGATGATTGAGTCTTGGTTTTGTTTGGGATAGCATGATCCATGCATTCCTGGAGATGTCCGTAGAATGCATTTATATAGGATTCTGAAGTTTGGGCTGTAGTTTCCACTGGCCTTGGGGCTTTGAAGGATTCCATTTCGGTTTTGAGAAGTGAGAAGTTCACTTTTGAGAAGTTTTTCACTGTGGTTTTCTGGGCTGGGGGTGGGGTCGGGATGTGGACATCCAGTGAAATTAATTTATGGTCTGATCTTACCAATGAGGGATATACTTCTGGTGTGGAGCATAGAGTCCCCATGTTGGTAATGATCAGGTCTAGTATGTTGTCCCCTCTTGTGGGAGTGGTGGCTAGTTGTTCCATAGCATTTGAGTTTATAATTTCCAGGAATCTTTGGGCTAAGGTGCTGGGGCTTGAGTAGTGCTCCCAGTCAATGTTTGGGTAGTTGAAGTCGCCCAATATAATGGTGTTCGGAGAGATCTTCATGTTCTCCAATGTTTTCAGGAAGGCCGAATGGGATTCCTGACTTTAAGAGGGTGGTCTGTAGGATGCTATAAACTGAAAAGCAGTCTTGCCCACTGTTAGTTGCACATGGATGGTCTCCGATACTTCGTGCAATGCCACTAACGTGGAGGTGTGGATATCCTTGATAAATATGGAAACTCCCCCTCCTTTTGTGGTTCGGTCCGGGTTTTGGGGCCGAAAAGCATGATATGAGGTATAGTCTGGTAGTGCTGGGGTGCTCTCTGGAGACTTGAACCAGGTTTCTGTCACTGCACAGATATCGATGTTCTCCATACTGAGGAGAGCTTCGAGTGCATGCATCTTGAGGTTAAGACTTCTGGCGTTTAGCAGCATTACCCTTAGTTTCTTGTTCCTTGTGCTGTCTATGGGGGTGTGTCTGACTTTTGAGCCTTGCCTAAAAAAGGCACTATGGGGGTGGCAAGAGCCTTTGCCAATATCCGAAAGCCCAGTGGTGACAGGTGCAAGCCGTCCCTAGTGAAGCAACGTGGCTTGTCGAGCATGTCATCCCAGGCTGACAGACACTGGATCCCCTTTGAATGACACCAAAATTTTAGCCAATTGTTAAAATCGATCATTTTGTGTTATGTTGAGCAATAACAGGGACAGATTTTGGTTAGGACGTTTTTCAGAATGATTTTGAAAGATGGGAAGGACAGTATTGACCTGATGGATACAGATAAGGAGTTCCAGGCCTTAGCAACATGGTATGAGTATATAAAATGCCTAGCAGATTTGACAGGAGACAAGTTTTTGGTCAATGAATCATAATGACGGGCTGGGAACATTGTTGTGTAGAACAGTATTTAGTACTGGACAAGCTGGAGGTTAATAAGGATGAGAGTGCCATAAAGAAGTGTGTGTGAGAGGTGAAGATAACTAGTGGCAAGTATAGTTTATGTTGCATTGGTGAGAACGTTTTTAGCTCTGTAAAGCATCCCTAGTTTTTGATGAGTTTTTCTTATGCAGTTTTGTATATGCAGGTCAAATATAAGATTATCATCCACTATCATCCATAATAATTTGCTATGAGAAGTGAATTCAATGGTTGTATTATCAAGAGAAAGAACTTTATTTTTTTTTTCATGACAGAGGGATTTTGTTGAAAAGTAATATTTTTTTTGGGGGGGGGTTGAGCATGTGTTGTGAGTTACACAGCCATGTTTCATTGGCTGTTGAAGCTTCCTGAGTAATTTTTTTTGAGGCATGCCATGTTGTCAGATGTCAAGTGAGTGTGGCGTCACCTTTATATTTTATTAGGGAGGCCTATTGTGTGTATGTGTAGAAGGTGTTGGTGAGAATGCTAAAAAGGTGGTGACCAAGGATAGAGCCTTGTGGTACAACGGTGGTGACTGGGAGGTATGGAGAGAGAGAGAGAGAGAGAGAGAGAGAGAGAGAGAGTGAAGTGCCATTTTACTGGCTGATATCTATTGGTTTGGTAGCTTTTGAGCCAAGAAGGGTGGGCTGATATAGACCTAATGAGGACATCTGAAGTAGATGTTTGCTGTGACAAACTGTTGAAGACTTTAGACAAGCCTAGACTTTAGGAGGTGACTGGTTTGCCATTATCTTTAGTTTTATTGACAATATCTGTATACATTAGAAGTGCAGTGTTAGTAATATGGGAAGGGCAGAAGCCACTTTGTGGGGGATGGGAGTTCTTCTTACACGCGATAGTTTAGCAATTGTTTTTGAATACATTTTTCATGTATTTTGGAGACAGGGGATAAGACTGCTATAGGTCAAAAGTTTGCAATGTTTATTGAATTTCCTCCTTTGTGTAGACAGATAATATGTCACTGTTTCCAGAGAGGGGGAATATGGGATTCCTGGACTGACCTATTTATGCTCAGAACTTTTTGGGTGACTCAACAAATAGTTTCTCATTACTGCAGTACTGAAAGTGACACAATACTTAGGTACTTTTTATACTCCTTCCTTCATTGGGCATCTAATCTGTCCTAGAATGGTATTGACTAATTTTTCAGACCAATGTGTTTTTCCTTCAGGTGCTTCCCTACACTATTACATGACAACTGGTCGTTGGTTGTACTGGGGAACACACAGTAAAAACTTGCCTCGAATATACAGGGCATGTAAGTGAAAATCATGTCAACTGATTTATTAAGCAACTTAAATCTCATATATAACTTAGGTATTCAGTCCAGAGCAGACAGCCTGACACTGGTTTCACTTGGCTTTATGACCATTGCAGAAAGCATTGCAGAATCTACCAAATTCAAGATGAATACAGCTGACCATATTAAAAGCTGACAAATTTTAGTTTTTTATTGTCTAAGTTTAGTTTAGGCTGAACTCACAAAGGTCTTTAATATGCACCACAGAATAGTCCAATTGCCACAAATGTGACAGATTTGTGTGTGTCGGGGGGTATGGGCGGGAGTATCACAATTTCATTCCCAACATTCCTTTTGTCTCTCTTTTCAGCTTGTTTGATGGAAACTTCTACTTTCTCTCTCTTTCTTTAATGGAAGTCCCGAAGCATCCCAACCCCTTGCACACAGCTACTACTTAGGTTTCTACTTCAGGAAGTTATCTCACATGAAGTACAGAAAGAATTTTTACCAGATAAAGGTCTTGCACTAAATACTCACTTTATTTATTGTTAGTGGGAATTGTCCCACCCTCATTAGCTCCTGCCCAATATCAGTCATTGTAAACCACAGATTTCAGGATGATCTATATGCTGCATTTTCTTACATGAATTTTTCTGGAATGTGTATATGGAATTACTATTAATAGTAAATAAATGTAGTTTTATTGTCCTCATTATTTTTAAGATAGACCATAGCACTTTCATAAACTTTCTAGGAGTTACCAACACCCTCTACATCAACATGGGTATGGTAATGCAAACTGAAGCCATGTTCTTTGTTCTCAAGAAGGCATTTAATATGGTCAAACATCTTATCTTGCTATACATCGTCCTTTCAAATGGTTTGAACACTATCTTTATGACAGGACTGTCAGTCAGTATCTATTTTAGTCAGGCATTTTGCACAATGAACAGTCAGGTCTGATATCCCTCATGGGTCTCTCCTTTGCTCACTACTCTTCCCTTCATTAATAAATAGGGAATGTTCCAGAACTCACTGCTGCCCATTTTTCAGGCACTCTTGTTTTGCTGTGAGTGAGGACACTAGAAAGCCCAGTGAAGATGATCGTCTAAGCCCAAATCTCTGGACAGAGGCTGCAGAAATTTGGATAAAATATAGGTTCCCAGGGATAAAAAGCAACCCAGAAGGAAAGAAAAGTGAACAGGCACAAAAGAAGGAACAGATGATTGCTTTTAAAGCTGCAAATAATGATGAACATATGTGCATTTTGTTTAAAATGTAAACACAGTTGGCTAAGATTTGAGTATGCTGAAAGAAATGATATGACAGCAACAAATATAGTGAAAAAGCTACAAGGGAAGTTACGAGATAAGGAGGAAGACAAAGCAACAATTAAAGCTGAGCTGCGGAGCACATACAGAATACAAGAACTTAAAGACATAATAAAATAACAGGCTGAAAAGATGGTTGGTCCAGAGTAAATGGAATACAACAGACAGAAATTAAATTACAGTGAACTGGAGCAATTTGTAATTCAGTTTTCGCATGAGAGATTTGTGATACCAGAGAATCAAATAACTTTAATAGTGAGGATACAAAAAAGTAGGGTGGCAATAAGCAGCAACAGAAATCAGACCCAGGCATGTATTGGCATGTTTCCATTATGTTGCTGCAAAAAATGAAATAATAAGGCAAGCAGAGTTAGAGTTATCCCACTTACAGAATGTCATTAAGCTGGTCAAGGATTATGTGGAAACACTCTATAGGAGAAGGAAATCTATGCTGGAGGTAGTAAATGATTTAAGAATGAATGGAACAATTGCATGGCTGAAATACCCTGTAATTCTGGAAGTACAGCAGGAAGTGGAATGGTTCAGGCATGACACTATGAATAGTATCCAAAAGTTTAAACAAAAGTATCACATACAGCTAAACAACCCAGGTAGTAGAATTCTGAATCATCTGCCAGACATGGAGGCGACATTAGAGCAGTGACTCACAGACACTGGGAAGATGTACAATGT
Organism: Protopterus annectens; assembly: GCF_019279795.1. Lineage (NCBI taxonomy): Eukaryota > Metazoa > Chordata > Ceratodontiformes > Protopteridae > Protopterus > Protopterus annectens. The sequence goes on from NC_056727.1 coordinate 194,954,980, forward strand.
CACATGCAAAGACTGCAGCAAGGAAGAAGACAAAGTCAAGAAGTGCAGGAGGCTGCATGCCAGTAAAAGATGACCAGAACTCAGAAAGACACCCTCAAGGAGATGAGAAAAGAGACAAGAAGGTAAAAGAGATAGTTCAAAGGGATAGAAGAAAGAGAAGCCTCTGTCAAGGGAGATTTAAGTATGAAAACAAAGAAGGAAGCAGAAGACGAAACAGACAAGGGATAGCTGTTAGGAGATGGGAGGACTTTTTTTGGATGGTTTGGGTGAATCAGAATTAAACTGAACAAACGAGGGAGTTACCACACCAAATAGAAACAATTACAATGGGTAGCAGATTTAAAGATGTGGAAGGCAGGACTACAGAAGGACTGGAAGTGACCACAGAAAGAAAGACACAATAAATAAGTAGAAGGAATGGATACTAAAGGGCAGGTGACTATTGATAATGCAGGAATGATGTACTAAATGAAACAGATCAGAAACGCCCCAGGGAACACAAGAGCAACACTTTATAACTACTGGGTGAATTGAATTGCTTCCCAGGGAAATGATGGGTAATGTGGTCAAGAGTAGTTTAGACAGATTCTTGGGGAAATAAAACTAGTGGAAATAAATCCAAAGTTAAAGAAAACACGTATTAGACCATGCAGAATTGAAACTTTAGGTAAGTGTGCAGGAACAGAAAACAATGAGATGGGGTGGATTGAGGCCAGCTATAAATGGAAAGAGGTAGAGGACAAAGAAACATTGCAGGTATTAATAAAGGAGTCAAAACAGGACAATATGAAAGACAGCGACAAAGTGGAAGAACACTAGTGGGATATGCTCAAGGTCACTATCAGGGGAAAATGGATGGGTCCAACAAGAAAGAAGAGAAGGAAAGAAAGAAGGGTGATTCAGGTGTTGGTGAGAGCTATGTATGGTACAGAAGGAAGATGAAAGTAGAAGGCAAGCACTGCAGGTTAGAAAAAAAAAAAAAAAATGGAAATGGAGATTAACATTATCACAGAGTAAGAAATCCAACAATGGTATTGGAGGAACTAGCAGTGGAAAGTGGGGGAGGCACAAGAGGAAACAACACGCCAAGAAATACAAGAGGAATCATGCATAGTTTGGGGCTTGGCATATTGCTTAATGTGTTTACCTTGCAGACACACAGCACAAGGTTTGATTCTTACCTTTGGGAATTATCCATGGAGTTATTAGACTAGTAGTTATCTATGCACGCATAAAACATAGATAGAAAGGTACATAGGATAAGGGGAGGGGATGGAGAATATTTAGAAGCGGGCAAGTTAATCAGAGAAAGATTCAAGGAATAGTAAAGATTGATTCACAAACAATAGGAAAAGATTGATGTCTCAGAATGGAACTGGGGGAAAAAGCTGAAGAATATATAAAGGATGTTGAACAAAGCAAGAAGCTTAATGCAGAGGTGGCAAAGAATAAATTAAGAAACTTGTGCAAAATGAAGGAGAGGAAACTTGGTGAGGCAGATGGATTTCCCATGGAGTTCTACATATGGGAAGGGGGGAGTGTGGAATTTCTTAGAGGAGGAATACAAGGGAATACAGGATTCAGGCAAAATATGTAAAAGTATGTGGAGGACCAGGAAAACTATGATACCTAAAGGGAGAGGAGAAAGGAAGGAAGTGAAAAATTGTAGGCGTTTCACTTTGATTAAGGTAGATGTCAAGATTTTGGCAAAGGTATTGGCAGAAAAACTGGATGAAGTATTGCCAAAATGAATACAATTAGGGCAAAATAGGTTTGTGAAGTAAAGGAAGGCAGACAAAGGAAAAGAAACAGGAAGTGAAAAGCGGGATTGTGATTTTTGACTTGCAGAAGACCTATGATATGGTGAGATATGAATTCCTGTGGAAGACACTGGAGCAAAGGCAGGTGGGACAAAATTTCATGCATTAGATACATGTCATATACCAAGACCCAAAATCTGAAATACTCATAAATGGAAGAGTATCTGAGCAGACAATGTTAGATAGATGGACCAGACAGGGGTGCCTACTATCCCCAGGCCTGTTTGATCAAAGCTCATATATTAGATACAGGTCGTATACCAAGATCTGGAAATTGAAATACTCATAAATGTAGGATTATCTGAGGTGATAGGTGGTCGAGACAGAGGTACTCACTATCCCCAAGTGTGTTCAAGCTAGTGATCGAGGAGCTGGAAGTACGGAAGTCAGACACAATTTAGCAATTCTTGAAGAAAAGGAGGGGGATAAACTCTCATTTTGTGCTGTATGCAGATGACTGCATGTTAATGTCAGAGGATGTGGCTGTAGCAATGGGAATTATAAAAGGACCATTCAGGAAGTTAAAGGGCATAGCAGGACTCAGGTGCAACAACAAAAATACAGTGGTAGTAAGATGAAAACGGGAGAGGAAAGGGGGAATAGTTGAGATAAAAGATGCAGAGTTTCCCTAGTAATTAGTGTCCTATTTTGGGATTATAGTGAGAGTGATAATTGGAAAATACATAGAGAAAGTAGGAAAAGAGGTAAGGGATAGTCTCTAGAGGAGAGAGAAGATGTATACGTTGCTTGTGAGAATTACTGCAGCACAGTTGATGATACTGTCATAATGCTCCACCCACTCTGCAACATACAATTAGACCCCCCCAGGGACAAAAGGCTACAGCAACTGTAAAAAGGCATGGAGGAATGGGCACTAAAGCCAAGGGGAAAGAGTGAACAAGGTAGAAATTAATAGGAAAAGAGGGGGGTACCACATGCCCAATGTATGCACTGGTATGTCACATCATTCACTAGACAGAAACAGAAGAGAAGCAGGTTAAGTAAAAGAGAGTAAGACAGAGACAGGGAGAAGTTTATTAAAGGATGCGAATGAAGCAGCGCTAAAAGAACGAGGCTCCATGAAGTGGGGGGGACTTAAAAACCTATGGGGAACAGAAGGGTGGGGGGCAAAGACAGAGAATAAGAAAAATGAAATCTGGAGGATAAATAGAATAGCTCAAGGAGAAGATTTTGTATTCAAAGAAAAGGAAGGTAGGCAAATATTTAAAAAATGGAGGAGTTAACACAGGATGCCAGAGACCCAGTGGTGAGACTACATGGTACTTAGAGAGACCTGCAAAAAAATGCAGATAGGGAAACTGGAAAAATGAACAGGTAGGAAAGGAGGGCAAAAGGAGAGAGAATGACACATTGGAGGAAATGAAAGGGGTTAGGGAAACAATACACCAATTAGATCTATGAAGTGCTAAGGGAAAGAAAGGGAAAGGTTGATGAAGAGAGAATGAGTTAAGAAATGGGGATGAGAGGAAATATGGAAGGAATATGCAGTAGACTGGCAGAAGATAATAAAGTGAGTAAGTCACATGCAGAAGGGACATGAAGTGGGAGATCAAAACCTGAGAATACTGCATAGATGGCATTTAACCCCAATGAGATTGATAAAGTAAGGGAGAAAGGAGGATAATAGATGTTGGAGGTGTGAGAAGGATGAGGCAGGAATGATGCATGTGTTGTGTGACTGCAGGTGGGCACACGAAGTCTTGAAGCAGGAGCAGATGATTTGGGTAGATATGTTTCAAAAGGAAGTAAATCATACTTGGCAAGTCTGCATATGGGGCATAAAGAAAGAGGACAACATCTGGAAAGAAAGTAAAATGAACATTGTCATACTGCTAAATACTATTATCACTCTAAACTGGAAGGAGACAAAGCAATATGAGAGTAAGAATTTCATAAGAGGCTACTGGACAATGGGATAAAATAGAAGAAACTGACTAGAATGATGAAAAGAGGGGGGAGAGAAAATGAAAAGGAAATGGAAAAAGGTTTTAGAACAAGAGGAAGTCATATCAGGAGGAAGGAGAGGGTGAATTCAAAGGCAAAGCAAGTGGGGGGGGGTAAGGATCGGGCAGGAAATGCAGCATCCAACCACTGATAAAATATGGTGCACCATGCAGGAGGACTGCAAGCAAATGTAATGTACTGTATGGAGGTAACATAAACTGTTAAATGTGAACCCAAGTTTTGCACTGTGTCTGTTTGAAAATACTAGACCGACTAGAGTGAAGGCTATAACAAAGGACAGCCACTGATGCTGATATAGTGCATCATACATGAGGACTGCACAACAGAGGTGATGCTGATATAGTGTATCATGCATGAGGACTGCACAACAGAGGTGATGCTGATATAATGTATCATGCATGAGGACTGCACAACAGAGGTGATGCTGATATAGTGCATCATGCATGAGGACTGCACAACAGAGGTAATGCTGATATAGTACATCATGCATGAGGACTGCACAACAGAGGTGATGCTGATATAGTGTATCATGCATGAGGACTGCACAACAGAGGTGATGCTGATATAGTGTATCATGCATGAGGACTGCACAACAGAGGTGATGCTGACATAGTGTATCATGCATGAGGACTGCACAACAGAGGTGATATGGAAATGCATCTTATGTAATAAAGTCTGACTTGGTTAAAAAACTGGTTGTTATGTCACAAGATAGGATTATATCTAATGTCACTACAGTTCTGCAGGCTACCTTCTACAGATTCTCAGACCCATTTTGAGCTATGTACATATTGCAAATGCCAGCAAAATGCTTGTTCTGCTTTATGTGCTAAGAATGTCTCTTCAGTGTTAGGTCACACAGTTTTTCTGATACCAACTCACTCCTCATTATCCAGGTTCCCCACTAAAATACATAGGTCTGTCACTGGTAACAATCCTTAATTATAATCAATTCATCGATCTTACTGTGGACAATGTATCAAACACATCAAGACTACCTACAATGCCACGCACCTGCTGACCCCTGCCACCATACAATCTTTTAGGAAGACTGATATTGTAAGTAAAAGAGAATATCCTCTTCTTCTTTGACCTTGATGTTCTCACTACAATGTAAAATGTCAGTATACCCTAACAAAGACATAACAGATAAGTGTGGTCTAAACTGCAGCAACTGCTTGCTACATTGCAGCAAGCAGTTTGCTACAGTTTATAAGAAAGATTTTTTTTTAACTAAAACCTGACTACTGTAGCACTTCATGCAGGCAGGTGATAACATCTAGCAACTGTTACTACAGTTCAAACCTGCACAGAACTCTACAATGCTCCGATTCTAATGTATTAGGGGATGAAGGAGGCAGGGCACACAAACAAGAGTTGAAGAGCTGGGTAGGAGGAATAGAGGGTTATGCATCTGGCTATCTTATTATTTTTTGTTTTTGTTTTTTGAAGAACTGTGTGTAGGGGAGTGTGTGGATTTGTAATAAGTCAATCAATGGTTGGCTTAATACTGTATATTATGTTATCGATGTTTTAAAACTTCGAATGCCATATGGTCGAACCCATATGTTCGAAGTTGTAAAGCTTCAAAAACAATAAAAAAAACACTTACACAAACACCCCCACACTCCCCACTCTTTAAATATACCAACTCCGAGATTGCACTACAATACAGTACAGTACGGAAAGGGAAGATTTCCCTTTACTACACTGTAGTGCAATCTTGGAGTTGCTATATTTAAAGAGTGATGGGTGTGGACATCTTTTAAACTCCAGTATTCCTGAATAGGATCAGACATTCTTCTTAACAAAGACTGTCCTCCCAGATTTTTCTGGAAAATTGTACACCTGGGTTCCTGTCCTTCCCTATCCTAAGAGGCTCTGTGGACATCTTTTAAACTCCAGTATTCCTGAATAGGATCAGACATTCTTCTTAACAAAGACTGTCCTCCCAGATTTTTCTGGAAAGTATGTCCTTTCATTGTACTGCTTAGCTTTACTCACCAGGACATATTCTTGCTCCCCTGCCAGGTAAACCAGCAGCCCCCCCACCAGATTGCCCTTTCTTAGTCCCCTCTCCTTCATTCCCTATTTTTGCCCTTGGTAAATATTTTCCTCTCTTTACCCCATCTCTGGTTCTGTAATCTTGGTTAATCCCCCTGCTTGCTCTGTCTGATATTTCTTTCCTAACCTGGCCACTAGGTGGCCCTTCCTACACAAATCCTACTATCTTATTCTCTGGGTATCTCATTGCAAATCCTACTGTCCTTCCCTGTTCCATACTTTACCAGTGCAACTTACTATTTCTCTCTTGAGTAACTCCTCTATCTCACCCAGCACTATTTCATTTACCCCCCACTTACCATACAATCTCCTCAAACTCTCTACTGTTTAGCTCTCCCTTACCTTTATCACCTGTTTCTCTCTTCTTGCCTGATTGTTTTCTGCAACTGGTCGTCAGTTCTTCCCGCTCCGTTAGCTACACTCACTCCGGCCACCCTACCCCCAATTCCCACCCACCCCAGGGGTCCTACCTTTATACATACCTAGACACACCCCTAACTACCTAACTTCCTATCTCTACTTCCTGTATAACAACCTTTAACTCCTTTCTCCTAAAACCACACCCTCTCTCTTAAATTAGATCCTTACCACCTCACCCTATTATTTATAAACCACACATTCCTACACATACTAACCCCTTACCCACTGGAATCATGCCTCTAACCCTTAACTCAATCTTTCCTCTTCTTCTCCTTAACATCCTGTTTTACTACTACACTCTTACCTCCTATGAACACCTTAGGCTTAACCAACCTCCTGTATTACACAAACATACTACAACTACACTTCCCGTACCTGACCAAACTCATATTAATATACTTTCAACCTGTCCCTGCCTTCCCCCCCTCTACCATAAACTACACCAGTACAAATTCACAACCTCCAAACGGTTCTTTATAATACCCATCAAATACACAAAAGTCTTTCAAATCCCACAAACACTTTTATTGATACATGGGGACATCCACCCCAACCCTGGTCCCAATACCATCCTCAATCCCACCCCTACAAACCAAGTTAATAACTATACTAGCTCTCCCTTCTCCACTGACTCCCTCTCTATTGCTCACCTAAATATTCGTAGCATTAACAACAAAGTAACACAACTTCATGCATTAATTCACTTCTATGCCTTTGATATCCTCTGTCTCACAGAAACCTGGCTTAAACCCAGTACCAAAGACAATGAATTTACTCCCCCTGGCTATACCACCTTAAGGCAAGATCGTCTTAATAAAAAGGGTGGAGGAGTTGCCCTCCTATACAAATCCGAACTGCAGGTAGCCTTAATTGACTCTTTGCCCCCCTCCCCAGCAAATGCTGAAATACTTTGTACCAAACTCCAACTTAATAAATCCAAGGCTATAAACATAATATGTTCCTACATCCCCCCAGGCAAGAACATCAATACCCTAGAAAATATACTTAGCTGGGCCTCCTGTAACTTTCCCCAAGAAACCATAATCTTAGGCGATTTCAACATTGACTGGAACTCCTGCATATCCCCCACTCCCACCATTCACCTTAACCTTTTTAACTTTCATCAAACCATCAACTCCCCTACTAGGATAAATAAATCCACCCACAAACAAACCATTCTAGACTGGATTATGACCAACAACAATCCCCTCTCCTACAAAACAGGAATACTCCCTGACAATATAAGCGACCACCTCCTTACCTTTATCACTAAAGTAAAAATCAACAATCCCAAACCAACTACATATCGTACCAAATACAACAAAACTGAATTCAACCTAGTATCCTTTCAAAATGAACTCAGGGAATACAACTGGTCTACTCTAAAATACCTCCCAATAGATGAAGCAGTAACCCATTTCAACAATACCTTCCTACAAATTCTAAACCAGCATGCCCCATCCCGCTTAGTCAGAGTCAGTTCCAAAGCAGCCCCATGGCTCTCTAAAACAACTAAACAAACTATGAGCTAGAAATAAACTATGGTCTAAATGGAGATCCACAAAAAACCCAATTGACCATCAAAACTTTAAGTGTCTGAGAAACAAAACAAAGAAGCTTATCTACCTGGACAAGAAAAACTACCACCTTCAATACCAACAAAACCATCACCAAAACCCAAAACAATTTTGGTCAGGAATAAACAAACTACTCCATCCAGGCAATACCAAAACACCTACCCCAGCCAGCCTAGCACAAACTCAACCTAACATAATAGCCAACACTTTCAACAATTTCTTCTCTCAAACAGTCACCTCACTAGCAAGTACCATGGCCTCCCCCCAACCCTCCAAACTACTCTCACTCAAAACAGCACCCACAAGCTAAACTTTAAAACCGTCTCAACAACCTATATACGTAAGCTACTATCTAAACTCAAACCCTGCACCCCTTCAGCAGACAAGCTTCCAGCTGAATATCTGCAACTAGCTGCAACAGAAATAGCCTACCCAGTCTCCATCTTAATAAACAGAACTATAACAGAATCTAAAATCCCATCCTGTTGGAAAATCTCCCATATTATTCCCCTCCATAAAGGGGGAAACTCCAATGAACTCTCCAATTTTCGCCTATTGCCCTTCTATCTCCTCTATCCAAAATAATGGAACGCTGCATTCACCATCAACTTCTAAATTATCTCTTGAATAACAAATTGCTTGTAGACTCACAACATGGTTTTAGACCCTACCATAGTACTTCCACTGCCCTTCTCTCCTTCACTGACTCTATCAATAAAACCGCAACAACAACCTGTTCTCCTCGCACTATTCTTGGACCTCTCAAAAGCGTTCGATATGGTCAACCATAAACTTCTCCTCAATACCTTACAATCCCTCTCACTTAATTCACAAGCATTACAGTGGTTCACTCATACCTGACTAATAGAAAACAAGCAGTCCTCTGGAACAGCCATCTATCCTCCCAACTCCCAGTTACTATTACGTCCCTAAGGATCCATCCTAGGTCCCCTACTTTTCTCTATTTTCATAAATAACCTGCCCACTTCCCTCCCTACATCCACTTGTATACAGTATGCAGATGATTCCACTATCATCTGCTCTGCTTCATCCCCAGCACAACTCCACTCTGCTACCCAATTGATCTTCTCTGCAGCAGAAAAATGGTTTCAACATATCTGTCTCCTCCTAAATCCCAAAAAAACCAAACTTCTACTTTTCACCCCAACCACTAAATCCACCCCTATCACTTTTTCAATTGTATCATGTAACGGCACAGTCATCGAACCAGACTTTTCCACTAAGCTGCTAGGCGTCACCATAGACAATCAGCTAAATTTTGACTATCACATCGACCTAACTATCAAGTCAGTCAATAAAAAGATTGGTGCCCTATACAGACTTAAGCCCTTTCTCACTACTACTTCCAGTGGCTCTTGCCCAAACTCACCTCATTTCAACATTATTGTATGCCTCACCTACCTTTATCAACATATCTAAAACTAATCTTCAAAACTCAATACCGCCTACCATAGTATAGCCAGATTTGCCACTGGCTCTGCATTTCTTACTCATCACTGTCTTAATTTAAAGAAACTAAACTGGCTTGAACTTCCAAACCTAATACTCCTTCAGCAACTAATCATTACTTTTAAAATTCTACATTACCCCGCCAACACACCCATACTAAACAAACTCATCACACCTTACAAAAATCTCACTACACTTAGATCAGCCAACAGGCTACTAGTTACTACTTTGAAATCTCATAATAAAGCAGGTGATTCCTTATTTGCAAACACTGTTGGTTCTATTTGGAATAAACTTCCCCCAGAACTGACCTCCTAAGTTCATGTCATCTTTTCAGAAAACAGATAAAACTCACCTACTAACTCACTGGCTATGCCCTGCTCCAACCCTGACTGACCTCAGTTAATTTTTCACTCTCCTAGTCTGCTCCTGTGTACTTTGCTCTTCTGTTCTTACTTAAACTGTCTCCACTGTCCCTTTTTTGTACCATCACTCTTTAGTTCTAACAACTGTTAGACTCCCCCTCTGACCATGCTGATATTCTGCCTCTTGCTTCTTCATTCTGTCCTCCTTTAATCCTACTACCTCCAGCTTTTCACACTATCTTTGTTTTTTTTATGTTTTCCCCCCTTTACTTTACTCTTCCTACTATCTGCGCTATAGCCTTACTCTGTCCATAATATTAGTACCTAACAGAAACTGTATCTCTGTCAACAGTCTCTTTACTTCTTTTTTTGTCTTTTCCTATACTCCAACTATATTTTTTCTATTATTCTACCAACCTGCTTATTAGACACTTTAGATGAACCTTTTTCATCTTTTCAGCCAATACCTACTTGTTGTCATCTAATTACTTTTTATATAATACTGAAACTTTTCTGCTCAGCCCCCTGTCTGAATTTAGATTGTCATCTAGTTAGTTTTGTATAAGAAAAATGTATATACATTTGTTTTTGCCTTATTATATTAGTTTTATTTGTATAGTTAGTTCATTTAGTGACTACAAACTCTGTAATGTCTTAGTCTGATAATGGAGCTTTTCTCCTCGGGCCTCTGCTGAAAATGGACATGTATCCAGCCAGACTAGCCCGGTTAACAAATGTAAAATAAAATAAAATAATAAATAAATAAAATAAACAACTAATACTTTTCAAAACTTTAGACAACTCTGTAAACAGGTAAAAAATCAAGTTAACCTTGACAAGAAAGAATGCCATGCACACATCCAAACCAACCACAAATATAATCTAAAACAAAATCTGGTCTTCAATTAATTACTTTCTGAACTTAAGTACAAAAACTTTCTGAAATTTAAAAAAAAGTTCAGTTACAGATTTGCTGTTCTGAACTGTTTGTAAGTTTCTTGGAGGCCATTGTTTGCTTGGGCTAAAGGGAAGTCTCTGTGTTCATCAGTGGCAGTGGTAAACACTGAACAGCCTGCCTGCCCCTGTGGGAGTGGTTACTGCCTAGAAACTGTAGTTTTATTGGCCATTTTGGGTCAATTCCAAACTCCTTGATCCCCCTCTCTTAAAACCCGATTGCCTCGTGGTTTTGGGGTCTTATCAGACTTGTTGGCTGTTGGTAAAGCACCCACCAAGAGGAGAAAACGCTAAGAGAAGAAAGGAGCCACTTTTGAGATTTTAAGTATTTTTCTTCAGATTATTTGTTAAGATTTCTGCATTGCCGCCTACGTTTTGGCATTTTCCAGCTTGCTAAACTTGATATCTGTATTAGGAACTGTATTTAGAACACATCTAGAGCCTGTTTTCTGCATTTCCTGTGTTGCACTTATTTTAAAATAGTTTTTTTCTTAAAACTTGCATTTTACCTGTCTCTGGCCTAGCACTCAAGTGTGGGGTCATTTATTGCACTGTTCTAACTTGTTGCTATATGTGTATCTCTGCTATCTTTAAACAAAACAAAAAAAAACAAAAAAAATATTTTTTTCCCACTTTCTGAAATTTAAAAAAAAAGTTCAGTTACAGATTTGCTGTTCTGAACTGTTTGTAAGTTTCTTGGAGGCCATTGCTTGCTTGGGCTAAAGGGAAGTCTCTGTGTTCATCAGTAGCACTGGTAAACACTGAACAGCCTGCCTGCCCCTGTGGGAGTGGTTACTGCCTAGAAACTGTAGTTTTATTGGCCATTTTGGGTCAATTCCAAACTCCTTGATCCCCCTCTCTTAAAACCCTCTTTTGCACATTTTGCGCATAGCGCAGAATTGGGCAGCACCACTTAATCAGGTTTAAAGTATTCCCGGCTCCACAAAGTCTGCTCTTCACTTTTTCCCTTAGAACTGTTCCAAATCTCAAAGTAAGCACTCTATTTTCCTTCTAAAACCCAGCAGTAGCTAGGATAAGTGTCTTATAAGTAAGCACTAATAAACTAAAGCACTACACCCTCTATTACCCCCTTTAAGTACTTGGCTCTCTATTGGTCCTTTTTGATCAAGTCAAAAAGTAATTCCTTATACTATTCTGGCATGTCCAAAAGTCAGTTTCAGGTTTACTCTCCAGTCCAGCTGGTGAATATGGGAATCTTGAGGCAATGTTATAACTGCCTTATGTACACAGACCACCCTCTCCTCTTCCCAACAAGCTCAAATATATGTGAGAGATGCAACTATATAGCCAAACTGGAGGCTGAGCTCTCTCAACATAGTACTGGCATGGTCAGTCTGGAGGAGAAGGTAATCACACACACCACAAATCCAGTCTCACATAGACCTATCGCAACAGCAAACCAAACACATAAACACACAAAAACATACTCGGAGGCTCTAAATAAAAATCTGCCCAAGCAACAGAGCCATCCAAAGCAGACATCCAAGCAACTGCTACCCCACAACAATACCCACGTATCACATAGTTCACAAAGTCAGTGTGCCACACAGTCACAGCCCTTAAGGCTAAACAACACACCTAATACACTTGTAATAGGTGACTCTATTGTCAGACACACTGGCGTCCCTCTCACCAGGCTGAACAAGGAGAAGGTCATTGGAAGCTGCCTGTCGGGTGCCAGGATCCGCCACATAACACAAGCACTCAGGTCACTCCAAAGCAAGTACAAATATGACTCCGTCATTGTCCATGCTGGTGTGAATGACCTGAGATGTACCTCCCTGGATTACATGAAAAGAGACATAGAGGAGCTCTCTGATCATGTGGCCCAGGCCGGTATGACCCTGACCTTGAGTAGCATCTTACCCTCACCAAGAATGAAACCACAGTATAAAGACAAAATGATCAATTTCAACAATTGGCTAAAGTATTGGTGTCACTCAAAGGGGATCCAGTGTCTGTCAGCCTGGGATGACATGCTTGACAAGCCACGTTGCTTCACTAGGGACGGTTTGCACCTGTCACCCCTGGGTTTTCAAATACTGGCCAAGGCTCTTGCCACCCCCATAGTGCCTTTTTTAGGCAAGGCTCAAAAGACAAACCCACCTCCTTAGACAACACAAGGAAAAAGAAACTAAGGATAATGCTGCTCAATGCTAGAAGTCTAAACCTCAAGATGCATGCACTCGAGGCTCTCCTCAGTATGGAGAATATTGATATCTGTGCAGTAACAGAAACCTGGTTCAAGGCTCCCGAGAGCACCCCAGCACTATCAGGTTATACCTCATACCATGCTTTTCGGCCCCAAAACTCGGACCGAACCACAAGAGGAGAGGGAGTATCCATATTCATCAAAGAAACCCATACCTCCAGGCTAGTGGCACTGCACGAAGCATCTGAGACCATCCATGTGCAACTAACAGTGGGCAAAACTGCCTTCCAGTTTGTAGCCTGCTACAGACCACCCTCCCAAAGTCAGGAACCACACTCGGTTTTCCTGAAGACACTGGAGAATATGAAGGTTTCTCCAAACACCATTATATTGGGTGACTTTAACTACCCAAACATAGACTGGGAGCACTACTCAAGCCCCAACACCCTAGCCCAACGGTTCCTAGAATTTATAAACTCAAATGATATGGAACAACTGGTCACCACTCCCACAAGAGGGGAAAACATATTGGACCTGATCATCACCAACATGGGGACTATATGTTCCATACCAGAGGTATACCCCTCATTGGTAAGATCTGACCATAAATTAATCACTATGGACATCCATATCCCATCCCCACCCCCAGCAAAGGAAACCATAGTCAAAAACTTCTCAAAAGCAAACTTCCCACTTCTCAAAACTGAGGTGGAATCCTTCAAAGCCCCAGGGCCAATGGAAAATATGCCCCAAACCGCAGAATCCTTTACAAACGCATTCTATGGATACCTACAGGAATGCATGGATCGTGCTATCCCAAATAAAACCAAGACACACTCCTCCATAGGCAGGAGACCTGTCTGGTGGACCCCAGCCATAAATAAGCTGTACAACAGAAGGAGGAAGCTACTACATGATAGAGCAAAATCCCTGAAAGGGAAGGCAACTCTGATCAGTACTAGCAAGAAACTACAATCCCTCATAAAATCATCTAAAGCTAGCTTCGAAAGAAAAATTGCACAAGACGCTAAAGATAATCACAAGGCTTTCTTTAGTTATGTCAGAAACCTGGGTGGAAACTCCCATATATGCTCTGAGTTAGTGAAAAATGACAAAAAAATACACTGAACCCACAGACATTGCCAACATCCTGGCAGACAGGTTCAGTGCAAACTTCTCCCCCCTCCCCCGCAAATGAGCAAATGACAAACCCAACAGAGTGTAGCCTCCCACAGGTGAGAGCTGCCCTCTCCAAAGCAAAAAATACAGCATCAGTGGGACCAGACGGTGTCCCGGGCTGCGTTTCACATGAGCTCCTAGAAGAACTGAACCCTCACTTAAAATCACTGTTCAATCTCAGCCTTACAACAGGATATGTACCCAAAGAATGGCGTACAGCATCAATGGTCCCACTCCATAAAGGTGGTGCCACAATGGACCCCGGAAACTATCGCCTTATAAGCCTAACTAGCCTGGTCTGCAAAGCTATGGAGCATATCATCATGGAACTCATAAGCAAAGACATTGGGACCCTCCAAACACTGGATCCTACCCAATTCGGCTTTGTTAAGGGCAAGTCTTGCCTCTTGAACCTGGTCAATTTCTTTGAAACAGTCACCAAGGCCGTAGACAAAGGGAAGGTAGTCCACACAGCCTACCTTGATCTTGCAAAAGCCTTCGACACAATACCCCACTCGGGCATCATAAATAAGCTCACCAGCTTAAATATCAACCCCTATGTCACAAGATGGGTTGCAAACTGGCTTAGGGATAGAACCCACATGGTCAGAATTGCAGGTGCCATGTCAGACTCTAAACCAGTTACAAGTGGCGTCCCACAAGGCTCAGTTCTGGGACCTCTCTTGTTCGGTATATATTTCTTTGAGGTACAGGCTAACACAGGAGGACTATGGCTGACAAGGTTTGCAGATGACTGCAAACTGGGGGCCATAATTGACTCGCCGGCTGACACAAGCATCATCCAAAAAGGTCTCACAGAGATGGATAACTGGTGCCAGAGCCATGGCCTAAAGCTAAATGCCAAAAAGTGCATAGTCATCCCCTTTGGGAAAAACACAGTGCCCACAAATTACCACATAGGTGGTAATCCATTAAGTACAGAAGAAGTAATTAGGGATTTGGGGACCCAAGTAGATTGCAATCTCTCCTTTGACAATCACATTGCCAAAGTGGTTAGAAAGACATTTTATATAGCCCACCTTATCACAAAAGGGTTCACATCTAGATCAAGAGAGGTCATTGTGCCCCTCTACTCATCACTCATCAGGCCCATAATTGAATACAATGCCCCATTTGGGATGTACCTTACCCGACACCTGCTACAACTAGAAAGACCCCAAAAGTACCTCACCAAGAGGATCAAGGGACTCAAACAGATGCCCTACGCAGTTAGGCTAAAGAAACTCCAGCTCTACTCAGTTGCTTACCGCCTACTCAGAGGCGATCTGTGCCTGACGTATAAAGCCATGTCCAACCCAGAATTAATGGACATGCTCCACCTCAAGAAATCCAAATCTATCAGAGCTACACGCTCCAGTGACTTAAACCTCAGCACAGAAATAAATAGAACATGCTGGAGGGACAGATTCATATCCCAGAGGCTCCCCTCACTCTGGAACAAAATCCCAATCTATGTCAGACAGAGCCCCTCAATGACCCTCCTCAAGAAGAATCTTGACGTTTGGATGGGAGATCATAAATTTACCCCTGAGATCTCTTCTGTGTCACTGCTAGACAGAGGCACGGTAAACTAACCTTAAATGGGCTATCTTCTGTGACCTACTATACAGAGGCACAGTCAACTAATCTAAGAAGGGTGGCGAAAGCCAAACACACTCTGGCTAGGCTTGTAAATGCCTTAGGGCAGCTAGCCTAGTATAAACCTATGAACCTATGACCCTATGAAAAAATGGAACACAGCCCATGTCCTAATAATACCACACTGAAAACAGATTTCAATACCCATTTCATTGAAAACATTGTCTCCTTAACCAAAAACATATTTTGCTTCAAGTACCCATAAATGTCATACTACCTCCAAATACTCCCCTATATTCAGATCCAAGGCAATCTAAAAGCACTACTCATCCTTTACTCTAACTCTTGTATCCACCAACATAATTAAACAAATGCTTCTCCACCACCAACAAACTACCGCCACAATATGATACCATAGCTTATGCATTACATTTATTAATCAGCAAATCAATAAAGGAAGACCATATTCCCCTTCTACTGGAAAGAAGTCCATATCATACTCTTATATAAAGGGGGAAATCAAATGAAGTATCAAATTTCTGGTCTGTTGCAATACTGTCTACTCTTTCTAGACTTTTAGAAAAATGTATCCATAAACAACATCTTTAACATCTCCTTCAAAAGCAACTCCTTTCTTCTACTCAACATGGCTTTTGACCCTCACACAGCACAACCTCTGCAATTTGGTCCTTCATAGACACTGTGGATAAAGCAAGGGACATAGGCTATCTTACCTCCTCATTATTCCTTGACCTCTCTAAAACCCTTGGTGCAACCTGTCATTCTAAACTCCCACTACAGCTATCCTCCCTCGGACTCTCAGCACCCACCATCAATGTGTTCAATAGCTACCTGTCTAATAGGCAATAATATATAAAATGGCAAGGCTCTTTCTCTCTCTCTCTCTCCATATCTACTCAATCTTACAGGTGTCCCTATGGTTCTATTCTCAGCCCCTTCTGCTTCAGTATTTTCATGAATAATCTGCACACTGCCACTTGTCAAGCCTCATTAATCCAATGTGCTAAAATCTGTATATCTATATGCACATCTAATAGCCTGATGCATCTCCTACATATAACACATGGAGCATTATCTTTCTTTGAGTCTTGGCTCACCACTGCCAACCTTCTATTAATCCCTAATAAAACCAAACTATGATAATAGACGACAATCTTCACATTTGCAATAATATCAAACAATAAAAAATTGCCAAAAACTAGGCATGCTTTATAGGCAAAAACACTTCCTAAGCACAGCTACTAGAGTTATCCTTCTAGCACTCTTTTCCTACCCTGTCTGCTTTATGGAAACCCAATTCTCACCAACGTGCAAACTTCCATGAAGACAAAAATGGAAATATGCTATGACAAAACTGCACAATTTGCAACAAATTCCCCCTGCTTACACACCACTATTTACTACTTAAACCTCTAAAGTGGCTTGAAGTTCCTAATTACCTAACCAATGTACAATTATTTACAATGCATAAAATTGTAAATAAGCCATCAGCCTGTCCTGCTATGACATGCCTTCTCCATAGCTACTACTCAAATAGATTTTGCTGATCATAAGGCAAACAACTCCTCTCTGTTCATAAACCTAATAAAAGTGGAAGACAAAGCTTTAACTCCTACTCTATACCTAACCTTGGAAGTCACTACCACCAGAACAAACTCTGATTTCATGCTTTTAACATAATTTGAAAGACCTCCTTTTTAACTCCTGCCTCTGATCTTGCTCCAACCCAGGCTGATCCCTTCCTACAGAACAATTTCCCCTATCCCTACCACACATTGCCCATCTACTCTCCATATGAACTGTGTCATTCTTATCTGACTTTGTTATAACAACTGTTTTGACATATAATCTAATTCTTCTTGAAGCTGAACTTTCTGATCTTTGCTTCTCTATGTAATAATACATCTGAGGTTTTACCATATTTCTGATATCTACTTTTAATGTACATCACATCCAGAGTTTCTGTTTATGTACAGACAGACAAGTGTCCTTCTTAACATCTCATATCCATCTCTTTTATTTCAGACTCACTATGCATATAGATTTTTTACTGCTGTATAATATTCATAAACAAAATTGTTTTATTACTGTATCACATTTAATGTAATATGTCAATATGGGTTTGTAATGTAAAATGTAATTTGCAATAATTTTATAATGTATATTATTTACAGAATGCTTTTTATGATGTAACCTGGAGATTTTCTCCTTGATCCTCCACTGAAAATGGGTACCTCATGGGCCCAGTCAGACATTCCCAGGAAATAAATAACAGTAAATAGATAAATACATTAAGAAAGAAAAAAACTGAGAGGAAATGTTGCAGAGGGTACTGCCATTTCAGGTATGGCTACAGACATAGGAAAAAGTTTGAAATGTTTTTAAAAGCCTACGGAAATTATTGTTGAAGAAGAACAGGAAGAGAGCAGTCTGGAAGATTTACAAAGCTGTATGGAATGAGGATGACAATTTTGAATTGTAGATTGAAGACAGACAGTGAAGAGATGCAGTAATCTTTAAGAGTCTGTGTGTTTTATAAAACTTTTAGAGAAACAATTTGTGAAGGTCTGCCTTCATGAAGTGCAGTTTTGTCTGTTATGTTTAACTCAAATTTGTTTATAAGTTGAATGCATTTATAGTAGTATTTTTGTAATAGTGTTTATTTTCCTCCAGAGCAAGGGTAGAAGCTATCCGATATCTCCTTTTAAGGAGATAGAAACATAGTACTAAACATTTACCTTTGACTGAGCTGTTTGCAATGTTAACCTCTGTTTAGCATCATCACTTTCTAGATATACGTTCAAGGTCCACAGGTTTATCGTCCATTTAAAGTTGTGTAAAGTTTTTATTGGTATATCTGTTATAGAACCTGTCCCCAAATGTAGGGTCTATATTAGCAAGTCGAAAATACATTAAAGCGAACACCTAATAAGCGACACATAAAGAGTGAAAACAGAAAATAGCGAAATGCTAAAATCCTGAATCTCAAAATGTCGAATGATTTTATTTGACCAGCAAACAAAACCTGGTGCGATACCATAAGGAACTAAACTAATAAAATAAAAAACACCTATAAGTGCTGACATGTACGTAACTACAATAAGTATCACATGATCCACACACTAGTACCATAATTAACCTAATAATGCCACCCAATATGAATTTTGTGCATATATTATTAAAATGAAAGTAAAGAATCAGTAAATGAAATGTAAATCCCAATCACTAAATGGTGCATATTATTCAGATGTTAACAATCATGCATTCATACTTTAAGCAACATAGCTACAGCACGAAATAACTCAGCACTGTTATATTCCTGCTTCTTTGACAATACAGACTGCAAACGTCTTTCACACTCTACAGTTTTCCTTTTCTTCGGTGATGCAGCACAAGCTGACATTCATTGAAGGCAAATTTCATCTACTCTGTTTTGCTCATGAACTAAAATAGACAACACACATGGAATGTCGGAAATTCGTTTTCCAAGTAGACATCTGATGTGCCAATGCCAACCTTCAACATAGTTTTGTGTTTGCGGCAAAGAACTATCGTTTAAACTTGACACATTCCAAAAAGAAACAGGATACATAGGTGGAAACCTACTTAAATATTAGAAAAATATGTATTAATGTGTATATGCTTAATGCCAATTAATAATCAAAAGATTTAATACGCTTTTCATTCTATTTTTCATGCACTGTGTTATATTGAGTTTCATATGAGACTGAATAAGATGCTTTTTGAAAACTGCAGTATGCTTTCTGAAACTTGCAAGTTGCCCTCTGACCTAATAACTGCTAGCACAGCAATATTCATGTTTATGCCTTTTGGAAATGTACTTGAGAAGCAGGTGCTTATCTGCTAGGTCAGGAACAAATGAATGAACAATACTATATTCTGTAAATGTAATGATTTTAGACAATCAGCTCTGTTCGAACCATGAGAACATGTGCAGCTGCAGTAACTTAGAGATAAAGTAGACAAAGGATTATTAGAGAAATGAACTGCTAGCATTGTGCTTGAATTAGCCATAGTACCTTGAATGGTAAAATAACATGTATCTAACTGGGAGTAATCAAGGCCATGTTGTTTTCCTCAGGAGGTTTCACATAAAAATTGATAAATCATCAGAAATTCATGGGAATGATGGTCAACAGATGATGATGAAAAAGGAGGTGATCTATTACATCAACTTGGTAGGCCATGACTAGTTAGAGAATGTATAAAATTGAAAGTATTTCCTGTTTCTGGTTAGACAAACTCTGTATTAGCACGTTTTTGTCTCCTTGCTGCAATATTAAAGTGCCTTAACCTGAACCTACCATGTTTTGATCATTTTTAAAGTATATTTTTCCTTTGACAGTTTGGTCCTTTGGACCGGAGAATACCTCTCGCTCTAGGCCTAGGTCAGAATTGGGCCTGGTGGCATGCATCCGTATGGAGAAGAGGCCAAATCGGCTCTTCTGTTTTGAAAAACCTCCAACTGAATTGTCGTTCGAAAGAGGCCAGCCACTGTTTCTGATCTGGGATTGGAGGACGAGTCAACTATCTGGTGGATCAACTCACAGAGGGTCAGGTAAGGAGGAATTACCTTATTTCTGTTTTAAGATCAGGGACTAATTACAGAACTGTTTTTTGTCAGGAAGATTTGCATGTGCAGATCACGGACAGAAAAAGGGGTTACTGTTTTTGTCATAGATCAGGAAAACAGAATAGGTAGGCAGTTATTCTAGATAAACTGTGAAAAGGTATAGAACTGTGGTACCATGTGATAAAAAGGGTTACGTAACAATTTACAACTTAGCTAAGGCAACAATGGGAAATCAGTGTACGAAAAGCTCCCGAGACCCGTTCCTAACTGAGGAAGCGAAGTATATGCAATTACAGCGTGCCGACAAAATTAAGTATTATACAAAATGGGTTGATAAGTATAAATTCAATGTTAATTTAGATAAACTTGTACTAATTAAACTTGTCAGGCAACTAAAAACAGATGGAAAAGGTCAATTAAAAAAGCAACGACAATTAGGAGTCCTTCAGGTGCATAGGTGGCTTGAGGAAGCAAATTGCAGGGAACAAAAGATAAAGAACTCAAAAATTATGTTTTTAGACAAAGAAGATAATAACTTGGTAACAGCAACGGCCCCTCTTTCGCCCCCTCCACTTCCCTTACCAGAATATGAAGTGAGTGGACAAGCTGATCCACCACCGCTATATCCAGCTGTTTCCACAGCATCAAAACCATTTGTCAGGGATCCTATCAAGACAAGGTTTCGAACACGTGACTTGAGAAGGGAGATTGAATTATGTGAAATAAATAGAAAATCACAAGCTACGAGTGAGGAAGAAATATGTCCACTCATAGAAGTACCAAATTCTCAGGCAGGACAGGTAGGGCAGGATCTGACTCTTTTAGTTTATAGACCGTGGACACTGGAAGATATCCGGAAAGCCACAGAAGGAATTTCCCATCCGAAAGTGAATTTTTGAAAATTTTTAGAAGACTTACAGGGTATGAGATTAAGTTACCATTTGAATGGAGAAGAAGTAGAAAAAGTAGTTAGACAAATTGTAGGTCCAGATTGGCACATGATCAGTGGTGACTGGAATCCTCGTGATGCACAGCTTAGACCACTCCCACATACTAATGCAGAACTGGATGGTAGAGTGAAAGGTCTGACAGACCGAATCTCTGAAAAGTGGAAGCCTAGGGCTGATTGGACTTGTATTAATCAGTGCATTCAACAAGAAGGTGAAACAGTTGATAGATATTATGCTAGACTGTTAGAGTGTTTTAATAACCACTGCGGAATGCAGATACCAGAAAATCAGACGCAAGATTCCCCATATGAACAACAGCTAAAGAATGCATTCTTGAAGGGTAGTATAACTCCCATTAGCAGCTTTATTACAAAGCACATGGTAGATCATTGTACAAGTAGACTACAGCCATTACTTGAATATGCTAGACATGCAGAGAGACATTTTAATAGTAAAAAGAAAACGAAAACTCAAGTATTTTCGGCAGAAGATGCGTCAGAAGTATTTGTAGTACAAACTGGGGGAAGAGTAAGAAAAATACCCAGGGAAATAAACAATCTGACAAGCGATCAGAAGATTTTGAAGAAAGAAAAAATAAAGGTGAATGTTTTAAATGCGGGAAAAAAGGACATTTAGCAAGGGATTGCAGGCTAAATAAGAAGGTGACTACAGAGAATAAGGAAGATGAGGAATGACTATATGATAGTCAGGAATCACTGAATGAAAATAAACAGGAAAGGACAAGTGCAAATGTGATAGCAAGGGTAGAGGATGTGACAGAAGGGGTAGAGGATGTACATGAATTTGCAGACATTGAAGAAAATGAAATGTTGGACTTAGCCTTATTGAGCCTAGAGCTATACTTAGCAGATAGAAAACCGGAAGTGACGCTTCTGGTAGAGGGGAGGGAAGTCAAATTTTTGTGTGACTCAGGGGCTTCACGGACCCTGATACACCCTTCCAAATTACTGGAGGATTCAGAATCACCAGATTATATACTAGTAAAGGCAGCTAATAGACAGCTGTATCGGTAGCCACTCTCCCATGACATAGCAATAACAGACCCCGTATCAGGGATGACCCAGAGAAGTAAAATTGTAGTTTCTGCAAAATGCCCAGTAAACCTTTTGGGTAGAGACCTAATGCAGATATTTGGCATAGCCGTAGTTCCAACCATGCAGGGTATGGAAGCACAGTGACAAATGGATACTTTTGTAGAGTGACCGGAGCGTGAGACATATTATTGGTACAGCCAGGACTTAGTTACGACTGGTCCAGGGGCAGTAACCAAAGAACTGATGAACGTAGCCATCAGTAAGTCCCCCTCCCTCGACATTGACAAACAGCATTTGTTGCATTGTACTCTATATTACTGTAATAGACCAGGACCTGATAAAGATTATGAGCAGGAATTGTTTCAGAACCACGCGAACAGACTAGTGTTATGAAATTTGTACTGGGACACAGAAGGAAACAGTGTAGTAAGCTGTTCATTGCCCCAGGAATTTTTAGCACTCTACAAATCTAATCAATTGCCACATGTTAGCTTAACTAAGAATAGAAATTTGAAATGGGCAGACTTAGGTGAAAAAGTCACAAGGTGGGAAAAGCAGACAGAATTAGAACTCTCCGAACAAGGAGTACAGAAACAGAAATTGAATTGGATAACACAGACACATCCAGCTGTGCACTCACAGGCTAGTGAGAATAGTTGAGTATTACTCTTATTAGAAGAAGAGGAAAAAGCCTTGCAAAGTATACCAGACATCCTCTGGTCAACAGGGAAATCAGACGTAGGACTTATATGAACAGCAGGACCAGTTACTATAACGCCAAAGTCAGCATTTAGACCCCAGAAAAGACAGTATCCCTTGAGAAAGGATTCAGAGATAGGAATCAAACCTATAATAGCAACATTACTTAAGGAAGGAGTCTTAATAGAATCTCCTGATTCACCATGTAATACACCCTTATTTCCTGTCAGGAAAGCAAATGGGGAATGGTGTATGGTCCAAGATTTACAAGCTGTAAATAATGCAGTCATACCCAGGGCACCAACGGTGCCAGATCCACATACCTTACTGAATGATTTGAAGCCAGAGCAAAAATATTAGTAATGCATTCTTCTCAATACCGATACACCCTGATAGCCAATATTGGTTTGCATTTACATTTCAGGGAAAGCAGTATACATATACAAGATTACCACAGGGATATTGTGAAAGTCCAACAATATTTGCACAAGAAATGGCAAGCAACCTGGCGGGATTTATCCCACCAAGAGGAAGTCAGATTTTACTTTATGTAGATGACATTCTGCTGGCAGCCCCCACCCAGCAAGAATGCAAAGAGGACACTATAGCATTATTACAGTTTTTAGTTACTCAAGGTCACAAAGTAAACAAGAACAAACTACAACTTTGGAGAAAACAAGTTAAGTACTTGGGATATGTAATATCCAAGGAAGGTAGAATATTAGATGAAGATAGAAAAACAGCAATATTACAGGCACCTAGACCAACTACCAAGAAAGAAATGATGTCCTTCCTGGGAACTACTAATTTTTGTCGAAGCTGGATACCAAATTATGCTTTGGAATCTGCTCCACTGGCCAATTTAATATTTAAAAGGCCAATGGCAGCACAGGATTTATTACAATGGACACCAGAAGCAGAAGCAGCTTTCTGCAAGCTGAAACAACTGATAGCATCATCCTTAGTTTTAAGATTACCAAACTATCATAAGCAATTTTTTTCAAACTGTAGACTGAAAGCAGGGTTATATGACATCAGTATTGACACAGCAGCATGGGGACAAGCAACGCCCCATAGCTTACAACTCATTGCAGTTAGACCCAGTGGCGCAGTCCCTGCCCCACTATGTACAAGCAGTAGTTGCAGCTGCAATGGCAGTGCAGGCTTCAGCCTCAGTAGTGTTATTCCACCCTCTCACATTGAGAGTGCCTCATGCAGTCACAATTATTTTACTGCAAGAAAAAGTAGCATATCTTTCTCCTGCTAGACATCTTTCCTGTATGACTATACTGTTGAGCCAACCTCATATGACAATTGAACGATGCACAACTTTGAATACGTCAACCTTGCTCCCAACCCCTGCAGATGGCAAACCGCACTGCTGCCTGCAGGAGATTGAGCAAAAGACATTACCTAGACAAGACCTTATGGATGTTCCCTTGGATGATGCTGAGGTGATATACTATGTGGACGGCTTGTGCAGGAGGGGTCCTACAGGACAGATCCTAGTGGGATATGCAGTTGTTTCTGATACTGAAACTTTAGAAGCAAAATCTTTACCACACAATTTATCTGCACAAGCGGCACAGTTGATTGCCTTGACAAGGGCATGTACCCTAGCAAAAGGTAAGAAAGTGAACATTTATACTGACAGTCAATATTCTTTTTCTACTATACATGTTTTTGCGCAGCAGTGGAAAAATAGAGGAATGATAACATCTACTGGTAAACCAATTAATCATGCGCAATTCATTTTAGATTTATTAGACTCTATTCAGTTGCCTCAAAAAGTAGCTATTTGCAAATGCGTAGCTCATACCAAGAAACAGGATAGGATTTCAAAAGGTAATGCGTGGGCTGATATAGCTGCAAAGCAAGCAGCTTCAGCCTCAGAAGCTTTTCTTTTGAGTGAGGAATTACAACCCTCTGAGACTTTAGATTTAGAAATGTTAAAAACAATGCAGACACTTACTACAAATGTAGAAAAACAGAAGTGGATAAACCGAGGAGCAATCCTTGAAAAGGGATTGTATATCTCCAAGGAAAACAAACTAATTTTGCCATCTAACTTATTTAGATATGCAGCTTTGTTGAGCCATGGTCAGAGCCATGTCTCAACAGGGGGGATGGTACAGTTAGTGAATCGAGTGTTTACAACCTATGGATTTACAAATTACACAAAAAATTTCTGTGCAGCATGCCATGTTTGTAACAAGCATCATGCACAAGGATCATTGAAGCCTAAGCAAGGGAGTTTCCCTACACCACCGTATCCGTTTCATACTATTTGTATGGATTTCATAGAACTGAATAAATGCGAGAATAAAAAGTATTGCCTTATCATTATAGATATGTTTTCCAAATGGGTGGAAGCTTTTCCAACTAAAAATCCAGATGCAGCTATAGTTGCAAAGGTCCTTGTTAAAGAAATTATACCCAGATTTGGCATACCGGAAAAGATTTATAGTGATAATGGTACACATTTCGTGAAACAAACAGTACAGCAACTTAGTTGTTATTTTGGAATATCGTTAAAAAATCACTGCGCTTACCACCCCCAATCTGCAGGGTTAGTAGAGAGGCTTAATGGGGTGTTGAAGAACAAGCTTAGGAAGTTGATGAGTGAGACACAGAAGAACTGGGTGCATTGTTTGCCTTTAGCACTGTTGAGCATGAGAACTGTTCCAAATGCAGAGGGATTAACTCCTTTTGAAACTTTGTTTGGGAGGGCATATTATACACCTCAATGGAAACCTCTCATGTCTGGAGAGTGAGAGGCTGACAGTTCACTTGAAGGGTATATGAGGAGATTTTTGAATAACAAACTTTTGCAGTTAAATTCTGTTTCAGATAAAGAACAACTGAAATCGGAAGCACCAGTAGCCCCAGGCACCTGGGTCTGGGTGAAGATTGTGAAGCGAAAGAATTGGAGTTCTCCGAAGTGGGAAGGACCGTACCAGGTAATACTGTCAACACCCACTGCAGTCAAGATCATGGAGCGAGCTTCCTGGATTCATTTGACGCACTGTAAACTGGTTAAGAACTTTGAATTGGACAAAAACGTTGTTACTGCTGTACAACGAGAACATAATGGCCAGGTACAGAGTGAATAGAGACATTGAGCAACCTCAAAAAACTTGTATGATCATTTTAATAACTATGCTAATCACACTGTTCTTTTTGTTGTGGCAACTCCTTTTTCCTGCCACAAAAGTTGAACTGATTAGATGTAATGAACCAAACATAGACTGGCATCCGAACTTTAACACTTATCAGGCAATTACACGTGTGTATGCTGAGACTTTTAATGTTTCGAACTGCTGGGTCTGTACGGCCATACCAACAGCATACGGGGGTTTATTGATGGCTGCTATCCCCCTAGGGGTCAATGAGACCTGGGAAAATCTGGTTTTTGACACAGTCACTATTAAAGCACATGATAAGGTAGCACTGTATTTGCCTGTAACACAAAAAGGAATTGTATGTTTTTACAAAAATGACACCATCCAAGTGAGATGGAGTAAGTGTAATGTCACAGTACAGTATAAATGTTATAGAAAACCAAATGATTTAAGTGGATCTTGTAGTACAGATTATGACTCATTTTTGAAATCTATGCATAAGACTGTTGATCAGGTACAACGTAATCCTGTACTTTTTAAACAGTTATCTGTAATAGATAGGAAAATGCTTCATGCAGGGCAGTCATTTTGTAACAAAGTAACAACTAAAGTAGAGGACTGTTATTTTGTGTGTGGTAAAAAAGCATATAAATGGTTACCTGAGAATTGGTCTGGCAGTTGTTTTTTGGGGTACCTGGTCCCAGCCATCCAACACACTGCAGTTTTGCCTCAGGGAAACATTCAAAATACCTGAGATGTGACCAAAAAGACTGTTAAGAAACCTGAGAATCCAGTGGGACAGATCTAAGCAGGCTAGAAAGACCATTGTAATGTGGGAACCAAATTTGCGCACATGGACTTGAGTGATGCTGTCATATCCTGGGCAGGTATATTACCTGCATATGGTGCAGTTAAATCGATATGGGAGCTGAGAAAACTGTCAAAACTTCTTGAAGTAATGAGTAATGTGACTTTTTCTGCTCTTGAACTGATAACTGATGAACTGAATGCCATGAGAACTGTAGTACTCGAAAACCGAATGGCTCTTGACTTCACCCTAGCGGCGAGGGGTGGGACGTGTGCTTTAATCAAAGAAGAATACTGTGCATTTATTCCTGATCATCAGCATGAAATTAACGATCATGTCGAGGTGATTCAGCAAGTGTCAGCCATGACCAAACCAGGACCAAACCCTCTGACAGACTTTTTCCAGAATGTATTTGGGGGGTGGGGTTCCATCCTAATGAATATATTGATTGCCATTGGGGTAGGATTACTCCTAATAGGAGTTTGTGTTTGTTGTGGAATCCCCTGCATGAAGAAATTAATCAAATAATTCATAGATATATCAGTATCTGAGACTATGTATCAAAGTACTAAATTTGAAGAGCTGCTAGAATGTGAAACACTTTCATAAAGGTTTAAACTGAATGACTTTCTTAACTGCAAATCCTGAATGGAAGAGGTTAGGAAAATAAGCAAACTGTTTATTCTTTTTTGAAAATAGAATTAAAATGTATTAACAGGAGGGAAATGTTAGAAAAATATGTATTAATGTGTGTATGCTTAATGCCAATTAATAATCAAAAGATTTAATACACTTTTCATTCTATTTTTCATGCACTGTGTTATATTGAGTTTCATATGAGACTGAATAAGATGCTTTTTGAAAACTACAGTATGCTTTCTGAAACTTGCAAGTTGCCCTCTGACGTAGTAACTGCTACCACAGCAATATTCATGTTTATGCCTTTTGGAAATGTACTTGAGAAGCAGGTGCTTATCTGCTAGGTCAGGAATGAATGAATGAACAATACTATATTCTGTAAATGTAATGATTTTAGACAATCAGCTCTGTTCGAAGCATGAGAACATGTGCAGCTGCAGTAACTTAGAGATAAAGTAGACAAAGGATTATTAGAGAAATGAACTGCTAGCATTGTGCTTGAATTAGCCATAGTACCTTGAATGGTAACATAACATGTATCTAACTGGGAGTAATCAAGGCCATGTTGTTTTCCTCAGGAAGTTTCACATAAAAGTTGATAAATCAGCAGAAATTCATGGGAATGATGGTCAACAGATGATGATGAAAAAGGAGGTGATCTATTATGTCAACTTGGTAGGCCATGACTAGTTAGAGAATGTATAAAATTGAAAGTATTTCCTGTTTCTGGTTAGACAAACTCTGTATTAGCACATTTTTGTCTCCTTGCTGCAAGATTAGTGCCTTAACCTGAACCTACCGTGTTTTGATAATTTTTAAAGTATATTTTTCCTTTGACACTAATGTTATAGAGCGAGTCAACTGTTTCCTTATACGACCCAAAACAAATACATCTGAAAAGTAACACACTAGTTATTTACCCTCTACAGGAAAGTCTTTAGCTAGTTGTTTAAATGCTGGTATGACCTCATGTTCAAGTAAAAAACTTAATGCTACAAGCTCCTTTACAGCTCTCTGAAATTCAACCCAACTGCCACACAACTTTGATAGTTGCAACTGTTGTACTTTGCGCCATAGACACTGAGAGAAATGGAATAGACATCCTTTTTTGCTGACACCACTAAAATTAACTGCTATACTTTTTATGGCAGCTAATTCAAGATCACATAGTATAAACTTCCCATGTGGACTTACATCTAACTGTATACACAATGTGAAGACACATTCCCACATGAAGTTATATGATTTAAAGGACTTTTTTGTCATAAGACAATACAACAAGGGGACACATTTTTGCTTGTCATTACATGAAATTAATGCATGGATGCTGTATAACTGTCTACAAAACTTGCCTTTCGTTAAAAAGACACCATCCATTAACCAAATTTCACTTTTGCAAAGATCAACTAAATTTTCCTTAGTTGTGAATATCAAAACATGTAAGTTAGAGTGAATATCTACCTTACGTTCTTGAATAAAAGTGGACTCTTTCAATTTAAAATCATCTAAGGAAACTGAATTTAATGTACTGTAGGGTTTAGAATGAATAAGTAAACGTTTTCGCCTCTCTCTATGTACACGCTGTAAAAGAGACCTACGAGTAGGTAATGTAACATCACTCTCCAATGAAGTAGTAGCCAAAACGTCATCTACCAATAAGGCAGGTGTATGTCTGCATTCTTTAGACATTTGTCTTAATTTACTACAAGCAACGTATTTATCAACTTCAGTTGGATCTGAAGCATGCTGATGTGCACTTGATTTGAGTAACAGTTCCTTCAAATCTTTAGTGGTAGTAATAGCCCTACCTTTACATTTATGGCTATTTTTCAATCGACAACACCAATACTTTTTTGTTTTGATAGTTTTCTCTAACAGATACAGATACCCGTCAATGATAAGCATCTGTCTTAGCTTTTGAGACTGTACAATTCCATACAAATTACCTATCACCCCAGGTCCTGTTGAAAGAGCGTAAGTCATTGTTGCATATATTAAATGCAATGTGCACGCTATGGTACCACTCTAAATGCACATAAATAGTACGCACTAAACTATAGTAACATTTCATTCAATATATTTTTCTTATTTTTATTATACACACAGATATTTACTATTAAACACAGTATACTTAATATATACATATTAATTATTTTAAATTGAGACTTGGGTTTTAATGTTTTTTTATTTTAAACACGCACTTATGTCATAGACATGATTTGGCCAACTAAAACATTTTGTTCTTATTGTTTTCAACATTTAATTAGTTTGACATTAAGGAAATTCGACTAACATGTGTCACGTATTAGGTGTTCGCTCTATCGTATTTTCGACTTGCTAATATAGACCCCCCCCAACTGTACATTGTTTTCTGTATAAAGAAATGCAAAGTTACAACTTTACAGGGAGAGATTACTTTTGTGTAGCATATTCAAAAAGTCACTTCTTAGCAACCAGTTAGAGACAGAATATAACAATTTTTGAAGCCTTTCTAAATAGATCACATTTTTCCAGCTATATGATTTTTATGAAAAGGAATTGTACCTTTTCAAGTAGGTTATTGTTTAAAGGCTACAAAATGCAAGACTGTGTTAAGTAACGGGTTTGATCACTGACCTCCATGGAGTAACTAGAAATGCCCTATATGCTATTAAATGGGCTATTGAAGATGCTTTTCTGATTTTTAGTCATTACATATTGACTTAAGTTTAAATTGGTGTCCACCATTGTCCCTATATCTTTAATTGTGGTTTCATTTTTAATGATTTGACCTTACATTTGCAATCATAACAAATGTTCCTTCTGTCGTGCCTCAGGATAAAACATTTAATGACATTAACAAGGAAGGAATCAATACTACAGCAGGCCATCTTGGAAAATTTCAGAAGTTTTTCATAAGCTTTTTTTCATTATCTTTTGCTGATGTCCCACTTTTAATGCTGAGAAGAATATTCCAGAAAGAAGTTGCCTTTATACAGAGCCCAGTGCAACACCACTGTTAATCTGTGAACATAACAGACATGTAACAGCACGGTAACATGTCACAATGTTAATAACCTGGGATGTACCGTCAGATTGTCAGTTCTGATCAGTGCATTACCCAAGCAGACAAATGTAACTAACTAACTAACTAACTAACTAACTAACTAACTAACTAACTAACTAACTAACTAACTAACTAACTAACCCACCTACTGATAATGTGTTAGCAATCCTGCTAATGAACATTTACTGCTTTTAACTTGAAAATTACTTCCTTGGGTGGAATAGTGTTAAAAGGCTTTACAAAACATTTTCAAGTTGTATGTTCTGACACCCCACATTAACTACTGCTGTTATCGCCTCAAAAAGTGCTCTAACCTTCAAAAGGTAAGATATCCCATTAATACTGATTCATGACATACAGAAGTAAGTCCCTTGTGTCATTTCACATAAGCATTATTATGTCTCTCCTACATGATCTGACAAAGAAAACTGATCAGCTAGTTTATTCATACAAATATCACATGTGTAGAACCCTACCTTTCTCCCACATGCTGTCACCACACAGTTCCCCTCTTTGTGGCATTATTAAGGAATGTACATGTCAGTAGATGTACTGTGTCATGTTCCTTAATAATGAGTTAGTGGTAAGAATGAAGTAATCACTACAACAGCAGGCATGTATTTTTGTGGGCCATCATGCAGGACTTCTTTTTAGACATACAGAAATGTGGAACATGCAAAAATATTTTACAATTGAAGAAAAAAATATATTCAAAACTGAGAGTCTAAGAGTCCACTCATAATTTTGCGTGTAAAGTGTGGAAGTTATACCAAGCACCTTATCTAAAGCTTCATATATTCAGCTTAGTGAGTGCTCCTTATAAAATAATATACATGCCAGATTTTCTTCCTTGCATGTATTTATGGGCAAGCCCACTGGACAAAAGGTATCTTTTTATTGGTGACCCAAAAGCACAGCCTGATTTAATGACTTCCTCCAAGTTACCCAGTGTGCAGATAAACAGTAAGGGAGTAAAACACAGCACTACAGCATTAACCTTGTTATCAGCTTATATTTATAATCCACTGCACTAATTACACCTACAAAGATTTGCCAAAGAATATCTACAAGAAGGATCCTTGAAACCACATTTCTCAAAACTGTTGAAATAAATCTTCAAAGTAGATCTATGCCATTTTCAAGAAACTCTAAAAATGTAATAATGGATGGCCTCGTGATAAAAAAAATAGACCTATGACTTACCAGACTGTTTAAAGGGCAAGTTAGCATAACCTTTCTATCAGGATCCAGAATTGGAAACCTTTACAAAAGGATAAAAAAGACTACTCCCAGGTCTGAGATAGTCATTATCCATGTTTACATATGTATTTGAAGGCATGGATCCAAACTTGATGCAGTATACAAAATGATGCAGTAAAACATTTCGGTGTCATCACAAGAAAAAGAAAAATCAAAGTATTGAGTAAAATGCTATTACCATCAGATATAGCATCCCAACTTAGAGATAAAATTAGTTCTTTTCATCAGTGGTTAATAACCTGGTGCCATAGATGGGATTCACTACATAATAGCCTGGAGATAGATGTGTAGAGCATTAATTTCCTTTACATCTGATTTGGTGCACTAGTCCAGTTGATGAATATAGGCAATGAATAGGACATTTTCTTCCATATATTTTTAGACCTACACAAATCCTGAGCAGCATGCATCTGACATACAGAAAAACTAAAGCACAAAAAAGGAAAGAACCACTGTTTCTCACTGGCAGAATAAGCAACAATGTGGGCAAATCTGAAGATTTTCTTTACTTGTAAGATGCTGAAATTTGACACATGCTGCAAAGACATATGCATCCTGCAGCTGTTTATTTCCATTGTTGTAAATATATGGATCAGGTGGTGTTGTTTCCATTTAATCTCAGTACAAGCAGAAGCAGTATGCAATTACAGCCGGAGTTTGAACATATTATAATCTTACTAGCAATGTCCTTCTTCAGTATGACAAGATGTTATTGACCTCGGCCCATGTCAACAAGTCCACATAAAGAATTTCTCAATACATTATCTTAACAATTAGGAAAAGAAGATTATAATGAGGAATTTCAATTACTGTATAAATCATTGTTCCAGTACAATATATGCACAACTCTTAAATGCTTTGTAAGAAAAGCAATTTAGAACAAACGGTTAAGAAGTCAGCTCGGTTTAACAACATACTTGATGTTGTGCTAGCAATCATATATATTTAGTTAAGAATAGGGCTTATTGCAACTATAAATAAATATATTGTGTTATATTTTACAGTGGGAATTACACTCCTCTAAAAGTTATCAATTTCAGAACAGATTGACATACAGTTCTTAATATCCCTGATAAGTCTAATAATGTTACTATGCATTATGCCCCAAGGCATATCCTAAACAAACTCAAAAGATACAGGAGAAATGAAAAGGGTGTGCATTTATGGTGACATAATAACATCAACAGGACATGCAACAAGTAGAACAGGTCATGGTTGCCCTTCAAAAATAATCTAGCTCATAAAACAAGTCTAGTTTATAAAAATGCCAGAAATGCTGATATGAATCATCAAATCACATAGAAACTACAAAACTAAACCTAAACTTAAAGGACAGAGAAACAATACAGTTTTCTTTATCTGCATCACTAAATTTAAAAAAAATCAGGAATATAGCATTCTAACAATTAGTAGCTGAGTAATCCCTAAAGCAAAGGGTATTTCTAACATCCTATTAAT
Organism: Protopterus annectens; assembly: GCF_019279795.1. Lineage (NCBI taxonomy): Eukaryota > Metazoa > Chordata > Ceratodontiformes > Protopteridae > Protopterus > Protopterus annectens. Next base: position 194,988,239 of record NC_056727.1, read on the forward strand.
TAAATTCTGTGCATGTTTCAAAACACATTGGGGCTAATGTGAAGCACATATACATCCAGGAAACAATATACTCACCATCAAAGAAAGCATGGTCTAGGCACCACTCTGTGAAAACACAAACTTAATGGGTACAGACAACATAACGAATGGTTTATGGCACTGAATCAAAAATAATCTTGTTAATTCTGCACTCGTTATTTCTTAGTCATGTCAGGAGGTAGGATGTGTACCAGAATTCATGCTCCAGGTAGTCATAGTTGCAGTATACAAAGGTGGAGTAACATCAGACTGATATTTGCACACCAATCAGCCTGTCCTTTTCCTATTCAATGTCATGGAAAGAATCATGAAACCATTCTAGACAGACAAAGGTAATCTATTTTTACTTGCTCAAACCAGTATAGGTTTTCCATGGGTAGTGGAAACATACACTGTCTGATTTCCTCTTTGTGGAAGTAACAGCAACAAAGAAATAGGGGAAAGTGCCAAGTACACTATATTTCTTATTAGGTATTTTGGTTCCTGTCTAGTATGGGAGCATTTGTATTCTCATACAAACAATGAATAAATCCAAGAAGGAAAAGTAGGGTTGCACCCATCAGATAAGCACCATGTACTCATAAATGACATTTAAAATATTAAAGATAAATTATATTAAAATTAAATGATATCATAAGCCACTTTCTGCAAAAATGCTACATGTCTCTGTTACTCACTGCACTCCAGAGACACATTATGGATGACCATACTATGCTAAAATTTAGGCAGCAATTTTATCATAACTTGGTATATATTCACAACCTTTAGACTTTGCAATTGTAAAACAATCAATGACTTATTTGTATAGAACATCAGGTAGGACTAAACAATTTCTGAACTTCAGGCTTTTATTCATAATTATGCTTTTGTAGGACATGGTATCCTTTTACGCCAAAATCAAGGACAGGAAATTATTCATAAATCCTGCTAATGCTAGGTGAAAATGAGCAAAATGGTTCATGAACAGGGGTATGCAACTGTCCCTGTAATGATATGCGATAGAATAGATGTAGTCTAATGAGTGCTGAGATGCAAATGAGAATCGCCAAAAGCTCATTGTGATTCACTGCCATCAGTAGTAAAGCCATGCAAGTAGTTGTGTCTGAATATAAAGGCAAAAATCATAACAACGTTCATGGAGTTGCACTTGGTAAATATGCTTATAGCAGTAGCAGCTGTAGCACAACAATGCTTGGTATCAGTAAGTGCAACTAACCTCAGTCCATGAGCATAAAGCTGCTACAGGCATTGTAACCACATTACTGTCAAATGATGACATACCATCAGCTAAATGACCAGCGGCTGGAAAACCAGATCCATATGGATAGTTACATTATACATGCATTGGTGGATGTATATACGGCCCACAAAGTGGATATAGAGGAATGCTTGAGCTCTCTTCATAAGTGGATGCAAGATATGCATACATCTTATTATTCTAGATCCAAGGAACTTTCAGAGATAAGTAGAATACATTTTGGGTATATCACAGTTATAGAATGCTTATCATGCTTTTTGATAAATGTCTGTTACATGTGGTTGAGCTTATCTTCATAGCTTCATAGGTAGGTACAAGGCTATCGGCCTACGGGCCTACGTAAGCCTAGCCAACAAGGTTCCCTGGCTTATGCCACCCAAGAAAGTTATTTTCCTGTGTTATCTAGTTGTCTGACACTGCTGGGGAGAGCCACTGCCATACATGGCTTCTGTGATATCACCTGCATCTTCAAAGCATTTGGAGATAGAGATGATAGACATGTCAAAATAAAGGCATCACCTGGTATCCATGGACAGTGGTGCATTGATAGGAAAGGCAAGCATTTAATTAACTGACAGGTAGAATGCAAACTCTAGAGGGGATGGCTAACCAATGTGTCTGCACAGCACCTTTGTAGAGCTCATGACTCATACTGCACACAAGTCATCTGTATCACTGCTTCCTGCAACATGACATTGTACAAGGCCATTTAGTAGAGAAGTAAAAGTGGGTCGGTAGTTCCACATATCTACAGCAATGGAAAATATGTACCATTATATTCTGACTGTATTTCAGATGAGGCAGGATGTCCACTGGAGCCTTATTTGAATATACTGATCATGAATTCACACAGTTCAGTCAAAATGCAATACAACCCTGGTGAGACCAAAGCTATGAGCATTGTAGAGTGCATGTTTGGCCTGCTAAAAACTCAACTCTGCCTAGACATGTCATCTAGGGGTGAGTACAGTGTGCATCTCCAACATCCTCTAAGCTATTTGTAACATGCTATATAATACCAAGAAACAGCAGCCAAGGCCTCTTTCCCAGAAATGTTTAAATGCACAACAAGAGATTTGGTCATAGAGACCACAACTACATTGTCAACAAAGATGATAGCAATGCAGAGGTAGAATAACCAGTTGTGGCACTACATCCCTCCAGACAGAATCATACACAAGCTAAGACATCTCAGGTAAAACAGCAGCCTGTAGTCCTACTCTGTTGACCCTATTAGATATGCAATGGCTGTGTTGCATCACCAATATCAAAATAATGTATACATTGTTATTTAGAGGCTATGCTAAGCAGTGTATACCGAGATGCACTGTGCATCAGACAAGTCCACTTACACTATATGTCAATTCCATGTAGCTGTAAACTGTACTTAGCTTAAACCTCTGTTGGTTTATCCTAAGCACCCCCAACATATTGGAGGCTGAATGGGACATCAGGTTACATTAGTCACCCATGGTATACTTTCGTATAGTGGATTCACCCACATCAGATGCAGAATCAGGGGTGTTTTTAGTTATGGGGACTCACCATTGCCATTGATGTCTAGTGCCCTTCTTGTGCAGTCCCTTGGTCAGGTGTGGGTCAGGCCACAGTTTCAACCTAAACAATGGATGTAGGACAAACCAAGAAAGTGACAGACATTGCCAATATGTCCTGGGACTGTGTTTCATTTTTTTGTGCATTGGCATCATAGGTGAACCTCACATATGTGCTAACTTTAGCCTGATGCTCTGCAACAGCCTTTTCAGGTGTCAGGGTAGCAGCACTCTGTCCTGTGAATGGTCAATACAAGACATTACAGAATGAATCTGATTACCTTACGACATATGAGGCACTATGATATGTATCCAAATGTTGTGTGGAAATAAGCAGGTATAAAATATGCAATACATTTGATGGCATTTATTGATTGATTGACATTTGATTACTGGGAAAGTCTGACTGGGTAGAAGCTCAAGTTCAGTGGAGGTCCAGGGAGAAAAGCTCCAAATTATTACAAATAATTTCAAGAACAATAATTTTACAATCTTCAAAAATAAAACAAATATATCTGCAGTTTAAATAATTATGACAACTTAGACATAAAAATGTTGGTTAAGAATCGATACGTTATATGACAATCATTTAATATTTAGAGAAATTTTAGACAGTTTGTAGGAAAAATAAAAGTTAAGTTAGCCTAATATGAACAGGAATTGCAATTATGAAGTGAGGGAAAAACAGGCTTAAGGTATATTTAGAGAGCAAGTCAAGGAAGAGGATTTGATAGAAGTAATGAAGTAAATGATGAAGGTAGAGTAAGGAGGAATAAGGAATGAAAAGGTACTTGTTTACATTTAAGGAGTAAGAACAGAGCCAGGTTTTAGACAAAAGTCTTTCAGAGTAGTTTGAAAGATGGGAGGGAGGGTATTGACCTGATGGATACAGGTAAGGAGTTCCAGGTCGTAGCAACCTTGTACAAGTACAGGCAATGCCCAGCTGATTTGACTGGTTCGTAGAGAGGAATTTTTGGTCACTAGATCACAATGACTGACTAGAAACATAGTTGTGTGGAATGTTCTTTAGTGCTGAACAGGAAGATGGATGCTGGATAATTTTATAGGTGGTAAGAAGCTGTGTATATGTTACTTGAGGCAATTCTAATCAGTTTAGGCTTTTTAGTGTTATACAGTGGAGGGTTCTGAAAGGGATATTTGCTCAAATTTAACAACTTTGTTATTGCATTGTTCAAGTTATAATTTTTGTGAAGCCTGGAGGTTAGTAGGATGAGAGCACAATAAAGAAGAGCAAGGAGGCAATAAAGAGTGCCACGTGTAGTTTTAGTTGCATCAGTGAGAAAGTTTTTGGCTCAGTAAAGCATCCCCAGTTTTTGATGAGTTTTTCTTATGCAACTTTGTATATGCAGGTCGAATGTTAGATATCATTCACTATCACCCCTAATAATTTGCTATGAGAAGTGGTGTCAATGGTTGCATTATCAAGACATTGGAATTTAAATTTTGTTTTTTTTTTTCATGAGAAAGGGATTTCGGGGAAAAAAGTAGTAGTCTGGTCCTTTTTGAGCTGAGCATGAGTTGTGAGTTGCAAATCCATGTTTCAGTGGCTGTTAAAGCTTCCTGAGTAATTATTTGGAGGTGTACCATGTTGTCAGATGTGCAAATGATAGTGGAATCATCTGTGTATTGTATTAGGGTGGCCTGTTGCGTGGCTGTATAGAGGGTGTTGGTAAAAATGTTAAAGAGGAATAGATTAAGGATAGAGCCTTGTGGTACACCAGTGGTGACTGAAAGTAAGGAAAGAGCATGGAATGCCCTTTTTATTGATGGATACCTATTGGACAGGTAGCTTTTGAACCACAGAAGGGTGGGCTAAGAGAGACCTTGTGAGGATATTTGGAGTAGAAGTTTGCTGTGACGAACTGCGTTGAAGGCTTTAGACAAGTCTAGAACTAAGGAAGAGAATAGTTTGCCATTATCTGCAGCATTATTGACTAACTATATAGGTTAGAAGGGCAGTACTAGAACTATGGGAAGGATGGAAGTAATGTTGTGTAGGGTATAGGAGTTCTCCCTGCAAGACATAGTCTAGCAATTGTTTTGAGAGAAAATTGATATAGGTTAGAGAAGATTGCTGTAGGTCTAAAGTTATTAATGTCTGTTGAATTTCCTTCTTTATGCAGAGGGATAATATGTGACTTTTTCCAGAGAGAGAGAATTCAGGATTCCTAGACTGACTTATTTATTAGGATGGAGTCAGGATAGGAATAATTATTGGCTGCTATTTTAGGTACTTACTTGGAATGTCAACAGCTGAAGAAAAACATGGTTTATGTTTGTTTAAGAGTAGTTTTATATAGGATATGGGCACAGGCTTGAATTTTAAAATGGGTGCGGTGATATGTGGCTTTTGGGCAAGGCTGGGATTAGATGTTGAATCATCCTTTGTTAGAGATGCTATAGTATCTATAAAATAAGAGATGAACTGTGTTGCATTTTCGAGTGCTGAGTTATTGGGAGAGGAGTGTGGATTGAATTTTTGGCCGGGATGAAAGATTTCTTTAATGGCTATAGAAAATTGTGTTGTGTTTAGTGTTATTTTAAAACTTCTTATAGTATAGATAGTTTTGTCTTCATTTATTTGCTTTTTAGTGCAATTGTGAAGCATTCTAAGTTTATATTTTTGCCATTCTTTCCATGATTTTTCTCTATCCTGCACTAGCATTCTATGCTTTTTGGAGAGCCAAATTTCATAATTCATTTTAGCCTCTTCATTCTAGGAGCTTCAAGGCTATTTAGGATATTTAGAAAAGTTGTATTGAATTCATTTACAGCATCTTCTAAGGTGAGGATTTTTAGGAAGTTCCAGTTAATAGATGATTGTGTAGTAATGAACATTCCTGGGTTACATTTACTCTGTGCTAGGTCAGAAGTACCTATGGAGAACATAGGAATGTTTATCTCTGTGTGTAGTGTTACTGTATAGTAACTGTGTTATGGATATTAACATGGTTGATCTCCTTGCAAGATAAGTGAGGTTTGGCTACTGCCAGAGTCTGATTCGACTCCTCCATGCGTTATATCCATATCCTTATTGTCTCAATACAGGGATGCTAAGAATATCTCAATACCTGTTTGCCTTGCACTAAGAGGTGGCACCCTCCAGTTGCCAACCTGTCCACTGCTATGTTGCACACCTTTTTGAAGGCTGACTGTATCATGCTGTTGATAAACTCCTGAGATTGTTGTGCTGCCCACACAATTATTATCAACACTAACTGTGTCCAACACACAGTCCCACGGAGTCTGTTGAATTTTCCTTCTTCCCAACAGGTGTTTTCTATGAGTACTGAGTGTCTCTAGCAAGGACATCATGCTCATCTGGGCTAACGATATCTAATGTCTGCTTCTGCACATGACGAAGGACATAAGTACACCTATAAAAAGATGACACCACAGATGTAGACAAGGGATGTCTAGAAACAGTAGGCTGTCAATAATAAATAGTACCTAAGCTTGACTATATACAATGGTACAGGATTGCATGTGGACAGAAAGACAGAAGACGTCACAGATATATTATAGACATCAGGATATCCCAGTTGTAACCCACAACAGTTTTATGCTAACACCTCTGATGTCTAGCAATCACTGTGCTTCTATGAAGCACATCAGCAGCATATGACATAGGTAAATGCTATCCTGTGCCTCATGAATGCATGCCTGCTCTTGCGTGCTCAAAGTGCACAAATATGCATCATGATCTGTAGCTGTGCTACTGTATGCTACCAATCATTCAAAGTTGCATTTAAAATGGGAATTGCAGTTTGCCATTTTCTTGGGCTGAATATCATGGTGATGGCTGCAATGTTACTGCCCCATAGAGTGTGCTTGCTGTGTTATGGAGCCAAAGTTCATGCTGTATATCTTGCACAGCCAGTTTGGGGAGCAGCTGCAGTGGCCATATGTAGGTCCACTTCATTAACTGGATGGTCAGTATGAACTAGTAGAGTTGCTGACCAGGACTGCTGGTATCCCCTGAACTGGAGAGCAATGGAAGCACTAGTACAATGACCTGCAATGCCACTTGCCCTGAAGATCTCTTGAGAGTAAGAAGCAGAGGTGAGGTAAGAATGACACTAATGGCATTATAAGTGTTTTTCATTTCCACTGCTTTTTATACTTTTTTTAACTATGTTCTGACTTCCAGGTAAGTGTTCCTAAGAAGCTTTAGTTTCACTGAAAGATAACAGGACATAGAAATCTGTTAGATGTGTGGGTGTCTGTATGTATAAAATAGATCTTATTGACTACTATTGCTGGGGTACTTTCTTTTATGGGACAGGGTGCCTGCCTTACACGAATGTGGGGCTGCGGCCACTATTGCATTCTTCTTTGTCTATGCACATAGATATGCATTTATAACATATGTTTTAGCCTCTAATATCATCTTTGACTTCTGATTGATTGCATGTATGTGTGGTAATGACTATGATATCACAGGCTGTATACAACATCTCAGGCTTAGGCTAAATTGCACCTACATATGTAGCTACAACTTTGCAGCATTGTCTGCATCTTACCTACAGCACTGTCTGTGTGTGTGTGTGTCTGTGTGTGTGTGTGTGTGTGTGTGTGTGTGTGTGTGTGTGTGTGTGTGTGTGTGTGTGATAGCTGACATGACCCTTTTGTCTTTCAGTACAGGCAATAGGAGAATTTTGCTGGCTACTACAGAAAGCAGAATGCACAATAGGTATAGTGGGATGCATGGGGCTCTGATATCCTCACCTGGACGTATGTATTTTGTATCATTTGTGGAACAGCCACAATAATGGTGTTTTTTCCCTTCTGTTTCCATTTTACAGGTCATGATAGTATCACCAAGCTGCAGACATATTAGCCATCACTGACTGCTTCCCTACCTGATGTGTCAATTGAGTGATAGAATATAGTGATAGTGACACAATGGGAATGGCTCCAGTATTTCCCAAACAGGTTGCTCATCCCAGTCACATGACATGGCTCAGATGGAGCTGGAGTAGGAGGCGAATTTGGCAATTGACTAGTTATAGACACTCTGAATCAAAATGTACCAGGTCCTCCTGTAGCAAATCATGAACTCACTGGACCTCTTGGCCCCTGACATCAGGTCACTAGAGCAGGAAGTGGCTTATATCAGCAGCTATCTGGGTCTTCCATCTGCTAAGTCCTAGTAAGATCCCTGTGGGCTGATTAACAACTGGAATGTTTGCCCTTACCCAACCCTTTTCAAATTATTTTTTCTCCTTGTGTTTGTCTGTGTATGTATATCATTACTTCCGCCTTCTAGTATGTACCCATCCAGCCTTGTTTGTCTGTACTACTTCATGTTTGTTTGATTAAACCTGCTGCCTGTCTACCTACAACAATCTCCCTCATGTCTCCTTTTCACCCTTTCCACCATCATTGTTGTTTCCAGACTCAAAAAGCCAAGGACCATGAAAGAATAGTCAGTAGAATCTTCAAAAAGAGAGCAAGTAAACAGGCTCACTGATGTGTAATTGTGACAATCTGCTTCTTTATGAGAAAACAAAATACATATAAACCAAATATCTAAGAATGAGAACAGTTCATTTGGGAAGAATCAAGACAGAAGACAAAGCTTCCCTGATGCCTATGACTTGTGAGTGTTTGGTAGTTTTATCTCTGACTGGCATGTCCTGGAAATTCAGCTATTGGAGTTAGGGTCCAGTAATTCCTTTAGATGAGCATAATCAGGAAAAGAATACTTGGATATGTTTTTCTTTCTTGCAAGCAATTTGTTCAAATGGATTTTTATACACTGTGTTGCTTACCTCATTATTTCCTAAGTTAAGCAATTTTATCTGCTTACTTTTAAAAAAAATATATAGCTGTTTTTATTTGGGTTATTAACTAAAATAAAACAGTAACTGGGAGGCCTTGCAATCTGTGCTGATAATTTACTGCCATGAGCCTGGGCAAAAGGCTATAATTGTAGAGAATATGTTCTTCCTTCTCTGAAAAATAATGTGCATATGTAAATGTAAGAGTTTATTTAGAATAGTGCTAGAGAATCTGTCCTTCCTTTTCTGGAAATGTATATGTATGCATGAATGTAAAGCTTTATTTAGTATTAACTGTGGGCAACTGATTACTGAAAGGCACTGAAACTCAGACATATTGTGAAGAAAGGGATCTAGGATGATAGGTCAAAGACTCATACTGGAAAGGTGTTCATTGTGAATCCTGGTTGTGGATGCAAATGGTGTAACCCCATACCCAGAGAACCACTGCATATTTCATTCATACTTACATGGGCGAATTGCATGTAATAAATTTCACAGTGGTTCATATGTTGTGCATTTTTGCATTCTTTAATCTGTGTGGCTCCATTGATATGCCTCATATGAGATCATACCACTAGTGGCTGTCCATACCACTAGTGACTGTGTATACCACTAGTGGCTGTAAGACTACAAGATTTAAAATTTTAGGTCAAAGCATTTATCATTTAATGGTGGTCATTAAATGGATACAAGCACTGTAGCCCCTGGCCACCCCCCCCTTTACACTGCTGGCAGTAGTGAATACCTGATCCTTTCTTTTGTGTCACACTGTCTCTTTTACACTGGAAACAGTGTAGAATTTTAAACCCCAATCTGTCTGTCACCATCACAGACATAGTATTTTCTTCTTCTTCTTTCGACTTTTCCTGGTTAGGGGTCGCCACAGCAGATCATCTGTCTGCTCATGACTGGCAGTGGAGTTTTATGGCATTGAGTTGCCAGCCCTGTGCCCAACCTTCCACAGAAGGCACACACACACACACACACACACACACACACACACACACACACACACACACACACACACACACACACACACCCACACACTACCTAGGGCCAATCTACCTACTGCATGTCTTTGGGATGTGGGAGGAAACTGGAGCACCCAGAGGAAACCCACACGACCACAGAGAGGACATGCAGACTCCGCAGAGAAGGCACCCCAGCCGAGAATCAAACCGGAGAACCTCTTGCTGTGAGGTGGCAACACTAAATGCTGCACCACTGCGGCCACCCATACAGACAGACATAGTATTTTATTACAGACAAAATATACAGTTATAATGCAATAAAGTTTATGAAGCAAACAATAGCACAGAAATCAGTTGGGCATGTAAAACTTGGAAATAAATGACAAACTGAACTAATGCAAAATTAACTATTCAGAATGAATACAAAACATGACAAAGCTAATCCAATAAAGATACATTACATAATTTGGAGTTTCATACCTACTATAATTAACAATTTTAAAATGAGTGTGAGATGGCAGACGTGCAGGTGAGCTATAGGTCATCACAAGTGGACATATATCATTGCTAAATTTACTGGATTATACTACATTGAAAATTTTAGCAAAGGTTATGCAATCTAGATAATACTAAACTGTGGGACATATTGCACTGCAGGGAGCAAAATGAATGTCTTGTTGAATTACTGAGTTGATTAATGGCAGTAAATGAATACACAGCACATTTGTATATAGGATAATTACCATAAACTTTCCTTCATACTCAGGGCCACACTTCATTCCATCTGGAAGACTAGGTAATAACCACTGCATATGAATTATGCAAAGGGATGCAGAACTTTTTTTTTTGCATTCTGTTTAGCATTACAAGTAACTACATTTGTAAAAAGGCATTAAATTACAAATATGATACAATAGTGTATTTCCAACGTAGCTGCTTCAGTAGCCACATATTGTCCTTAATAATCATTGGTAGGAGATGTGATTGAGTTATGTTTTTTTATTTTTTTTTTTTTGTATTTGTTGTCACAGACCTCAATCTCTGCCTGCCCCTATAGTCCAATCCTTCAAGTCCCATTCTTGACAGCTCTCCTGTGTGACCTGTGCAAGGAGGGTCTGCCACTGTGGGAGAGCACCTGACCATGGAAACCCACCCCACCTTCTTCATGTCAGGCTCACTGGGTAAATGCCAGGCAGGCAGAGTGATACAGAAAAGGCTGATGCCATCATATTGTGGCTTGTCAGATGTTTGCTAGCCCTACAAGTCCCCTCCCTCGTGCTGATGTTACCACATAAGGCTAGATGGGCATTGGGATGCAACTCTGAGTGCATACCCTGCTGCAAGACCTAGAGGACAGCTATGTTCATAGGTTCATAGGTAAGTAATAGGCTATCCCACCCTTCAATCCAGTGTGATCTCTCTGAGCTCCAGCTCCTACCAGAGCTCTACAAAGGAGGCACAATCAAGTTCTATTTTGCCTTCTTTTGACAATTGGCAAGTATATTGCATTAGTAAGCCAAACACTCCATTCAATTTTGGGGTAGTATTAACAGACAGCTTAAGAAGAGGTTTGCATAAGTGGTGCACATACTTGCACTCTCATATTGTGACAATATACTACTTACATACCATGAAGGAGGCAGGAAATTTATTTCTTTATTCATCTCATTTTTGTTTTGATGTGCCGGCAGCTCACACTTGATTGTATTCATTACCATGGATGTTGCAACTCTTTCACTCATTCATTCTTTATAAGCAGAGATCAGATGTTTCATATTCCCTGTTTTTAATAAACTTCAGAAACCTTTCCATTTATTACTTCATCTTGGTCCTAATTTAATTCTACAAGTGTAGCCCTCCTAACTTATTTCTTTGATTCATTCCAAAGCTTTATTATTCCTTGAACCAGTTATTCATTTTACAGTTCATATTTAATTTTTTTCATATCCCTATATCCCATCCTCACATAATAATATCATATGGTATTGTGTTCATTGCCAAACATACTATTAAATAATCATCCTGTTATTTGTTAAAATGAAATCAACCTTTGCTCATCTAGAGGTTAAGAAATAGAAGCCTATTCATGAAGATTTTTCTGCATATCAACTTTTCTATGACAACTATTGTTTTAGTTGGTTACTTCGGAATTATTTCAGTATTATTTATTGCTGTTTTCATACTGGAGCATAAAGCTGTATGTTGTGCATTCTCTTTTGTTTAAATGCTTCTGTAAACAATCAAATAAGTATTTTAAACCTTCTCCTCTTTGAAAGTCTTAATAAATACCTTACTAACCTAACAGTGTTAGGAGCATTTAGTCAAGGGGGGGGTCTAAAAATAGAAATCTGGATTCACTAAAGCCTACATATTCCTCTAAGAACATATGCACATCATGGCTCGATGTGCACACTGTAGCACACTGTTTCATATTCAGTAAGTGGCTCTACATGGTATGTAGAGCTGCAAAAAGACAGTAAACATTGTGACGTGCTAATTACAGTGTAAGCAGTTGAATTGTATGCTAATTAAACAATCCAAGATGGAGGAACTATTCAGCAAGCTATATAGTATTTGTGTACACTCAGTGCAGGTTTTGGACTCAAATTCCAAAACCTATTGGAATATAGTCACAGAAACTACTCTACAAATAAACAATGTTAATGGCTGCCATTGCTCTTATACATGTTTATGTGCCAGTAGACTTCAATGTACAGGAAACAGAACCAGTCGTTCCCAAACAAAATTCCTTTATTAAAACAACTGTATCAGGCCAAAAAGTTTGTTTAAAACAGCAGTGTCAAGCACTTTCATCTTTGACCATTCAGAGACTTTTCCAAAGGTCTTTGAAAAGACGTCCTGTACATTGAAGTCTACTGTTATATAGTTTTGTCGTTCGTACATTTTGACATGTGTCTATGCAATAGGCCCAAGTCTATGCTGCTGCAGCTGCTAATTGGCCTCAGCCAAGAAGGAGAAGGGTGTTTAGACCCTGCTTAACTTTTCATGGTCTGCATGAGTTGGAAATTATTGAGGGCTTCTGGGTAGATAGACACACTACAAGAACTCTGCAACCTCTGTCATCCTCAACTGAGAACAAGAGCAAACTGATACCTGTGGAGACTAAGGTATATGCAGGACCTAGAATATTAGCTACAGGAACCTTCCAGAGACCAACAGAGGATATGTTGGGGGTGTCACCAGCATCAGCATCCAGAATCCTCCATCAATTCCTGAATGCTATGCTACAACATGCCAGTGACTATGTACACCCGAGGACAGAGCTACAAGTATGCAAGATTTCTACATTGTAGCATACTTCCTGAAGTGTTGGGTGCCATAGAATGCATGCACATTGAAATCAAAGCACCACCTGGGGAACAGGGAAGGGTGTACATAAACCAAAAGGACATCCACTCCCTTAACTGCCAGGTCATGTGTAATGCTAATGGAATCATCCAGAATGTGTTGGCTGGCAATCCATACAGTTACCATGACTCCCGTATCTGGCACAACTCTCAACTATATTAGAGATTTTCTACGGGGATATCCCACAAGACCAGTCATTTACTGGGTGATGCATGGTATGCATGGCTGATGATGCCCATCAGAAATGCATACACAGGAGGCATGGCCAAGATGCCAGATTGCTAGCAGCACTGAACATTAGCTCGGCTTATAACATTTTTATTCTGGAAATTTAATCAAATTTTAGGAAAGTATATCAGAGGATTTGTGAATATAGGTCCTTTATTATTTTTCAAAAATTAGTACTAAAACATAAGTTTTTATTATTTTTTCCTGTCAAGAAGTTTTTCCTCAAGAAATCCAAGTATGAGTAACTCAAAGAACTCTCATCAGGACAGTGTGGTAAAGAAGGAGCTGCAAACATTAATAACTACTATTCAAGAACTATCTATAAAAATGGACAAACTAGAGAATAAAATAGATACTATTAAACAAGACTGTAGTAAGCAGCTGGACATTCTTAGTGAAATGGCTAAAAAGCATTCTGAACAAATTGCTTCTATCGAGGAATCTGTAACAGATATGGATGGCAGGCTGATGGAATGTGAAAGTCAAAATGAGTTTCTTTTGAAACACAATACAAAACTAACAGAAAAGCTGGAAGGCCTAGAAAGTAGGTCAAAGAAAAACAACATTAGAATCTATGGAGTACTAGAAAAGGAAGAGGGAACTGATATGATACACTTTCTTAATAACTGGCTTCCAACAGCACTAAATCTTCCTGAAGCCCTTTCCTTCGGTATAGAGAGGGCTTACCAGTCTCTAGCAAAACCTGCTTCAACAACAGTTTTCTCCTAACCCCAAATCCATAATTGTTAGATTTTTGTCCTCCCAAGATAAGGATTTGTTTCTGAAATCTGCGTGGAATAATTCTCCCATCAAGATAAAGGACAAACTCACTCATTTTGGCAATGACTATACTTTGTCTGTCATATCTAGAAGGAAAGAATGTGTTCCCTTGATAAAATCTCTTAAAAAAGTTAACATCAAAGCACAGATTCTCTTTCACTCCAGGATAAAAATATTTTTGCCAGAAGGTGAGAAGATCTTTAGCTCTTTGTCAGAGGCTTTGGACTTTATTCACAAGAAAAAAATACTAACTGATATAGATGACATGGAATGGTCTGCACAGAGGCTAAAAAGACATCCAGCTAAGAACACTTGGACTGCCAAAGAAAGTGCAAATAAAAAATTAAAAGACAAATAGGATTGTTATCAAATAATACTAAATACTTTCTTGCAGAACTCTTTACTTAATGTTTTATAGGAATATATACACAAAGCAAAGGTAAATTGTCTTTATTTTACATAATATTTTATTGGAATACATATACAAAGCAAAGGTCTTTATTTTGCATAGGCATAGGCATAAATCTATGTTAGTAAGCTGCGGTGGTATAGCAGTAGCATTGTTGCCTCACAGCAAGAGGTTCTCCTGTTCGATTCTCAGCTGGAGTGCCTTCTGTGTGGAGTCTGCATGTCCTCCCTGTGGTTGAGTGGCTTCTGAAAGACATGCATGAATGGGCATGCTTTTGCTGAAGGTTGGGCATCGGGCTGGCAACTTGACACAATAAAAATCTACTGCCAATCATTAGTGGACTAGAGTTCTGCTGTGGTGACCCCTAACTGGGAAAAGCTGAAAAAGACAAACATAGGTGTATATATATATATATATCTATATATATTTATATATATATATATATATATATATATCTGTGTGTGTGTGTATATATATATATATATATATATATATATATATATATATATATATATATATATATGTGTGTGTGTGTGTTTGTATGTACATATGTGTGTGTGTGTATATATATATATATATATATATATATATATATATATATATATATATATATATATATATATATTTTTTTTTTTTTCTTTCATACCATATGTTTACTATAACCAGGGCGCTTCATACCATATGTTTACCATAACCACGGCACAGTTAACTTATATATTTTATTTTACTATTAATTCATGATTTCCAAAGTAAAGCATTGATGTCTGTTAGTGGTGGGGTAACACTTTAGAGTTTACTGTTTAGTCAATTATGATTACACTGTATGGAATCTCCACAACAAAAGTGCCCTTAGGAGATGCTTTAGTTAAGATAGTTTTGTTTCCTCTTGACATTTTTGAAATATGTTCATATCATGATTAATATATATGTCTTTACTAAAAATCTGCATTTCTTAGTGTAATATATCAATATTCAGTGCTTTACATTAACTAAATGCTCTAATTTTAATTCTTAACCTAATTTAGTTTAAGGGATGTAAATTATTGATTTATGGGGAAAATCTTACTTTCCCAACATTTTTAGAGACAGGCTGTTTTTTTTAACTGTGGAGGCTGCTTGTGCATTTTATATGCTTCTTTAGAATGGAGAAAACTTAGCTGTTTGAAATTCCCACCAAAAATGCCTTTTCTTAGCCTCTGTGACTGTTTCTTCACATGCACGAGCATCTACAGGGCACTAGCAGCAAGCTATAGAAGCTGGAAGCAAGAATACAGTGAGCGATGACATCATGTGACCTTTGAATTCATGCATAACTGAGAAACCAGTAAGTAAAGCTGAAAATGAAAGTAGAAGAAAAAACAACTGTTTTTTTTTGTTGTATGTTCATCTTTTATGCATCTAAAGTTATGGAATCACTTTAAATATGTATTATTAAAAAGCTAGGACTTTAATGGAGTGATTATTTTACTAATCTACTGAGGAAAATAGCATTTTAATGCTGTATGTCTGTTGCTTTGAAACACTGAAGTCTGACAGGTACCATTCTTTGCTTTGATAGCATGCCCTAAATGATAATATATTAATATTTGACTACTTAAACAACCAATTTCTTTAATATTGTGAATGCAAAGATATATATATATATATATATATATATATATATATATATATATATATATATATATATGATTGAGTCTCCTTTTCCTTCTGCTGCTTTCATGCTTAAGCAACTTTAATCTACATTAGGTATTCTAGTTTATGCAGATTTAAAGAAATATAATCAGACTCAGTTGCAATGATAGTTATGATACTATGATTCAAATCTTTGTATGACTACATACACTGTAGGAATGGATTGTTAAAATGTTCTAGGTCACTCTATTCTGTTCAGTTAGTATTAATAGACCAACATATGGGCCCCCCTTTTTTTTCTTCCTCCCTTTCTTCTTTCCACTCATGACTACCAGTCTACTTGAACATATAAAGGGATAAAAAAGGGAAGGAGGGAAGAGGAAATAAGCAAACGGGTATAACTACTGTACTGCTATAGTTATAAACACAAGAGATTGTAATACAGGTATAAAATATATAGGTATTAGAAGCTTATGCCTATAAAGCAACTAGGTTAATTGGTGAAACTGACTCCTTATTTTTTAATACTTAGTAGTGGTTTACACAATATTACATACGCATCCACTGTGATTACCTGATGGACTTTCTATGTTCATATTTGTTTGATTTACCTTAGAAATGCTTTACTGTTTGTATATACTACATTTAAAGCAGAAGCTATTTATGTATGTTTTTGGTGTGTGAGATGGTGTTAAAGGGTGGTTTAGTTAATTTATTAACTAAACCTGGAACTTTAGGTTCCATGTATGTATGTTTTTTCAGTTATTGGTTTCAGAATTTGTTTCTAAAGATTTTTGACTCATCCAGGATATATAACTTCATGTATTACTTCAAGTCATTATACTTGGAAGGTATTATTGGTGTTCTAAATATAACTTTAACAAATGATGATATATAAATGCTTATCATTAAATATTAATGGCTTAAATAACAATATAAAAAGAGCTGGTTTAATTACATTCATTAAAATGCACAGAGTTCAGATAATCTTCTTGCAGGAAACCCACTTGCTGGAGAAGGATTTGCAAAAATTATCATTTAATGGTTTTACAGTTCTCATGGATTCCTGCTTTAGAGCCAAAAAGAGAGGTAATCTTATACTATGGAATAATACGTATACACTACCTAAACTTTTAAACACCTTTTCAGATAAAGACGGAATGTTAAGCTTAGTAGTGCTAGAAGTTAATAAGAAATGCTTCACACTGGTAAGCTCATATTGGATTCTTGGTCTAGGAACTAAATATGTGAAGAAATACTTGGATCTCATTACTTTACATGCAAAGGGAAAAATTATTTTGGCAGGAGATTTCAATTGCTTGTTATCAGATGAAGACACCTCTAAAAATATTAAGGTTAAACTAATGACACAAGCTAAAAAGGTAAACAGTTTTATAGCCTCAAAGAATTTGAGACATACATAATTTAAGAGTTCAAAATTCACTTCAATACACTCATTCTTTTTGATTTGGCACACAAATTAATATTGATAAGATTTTTGTGTCTAACACTCTTTACTCTAAAATAAGCGATGTTGCAATACAGTCATGTCCACTCTCTGACCACAATGCCTTTTTGTTCAGCTTGACTGTGAGAAAAGATGATATGATAATTTTTCAAAGAATCCCAGCCTATTTTACTATGGTTATTAAAAGAAATAAATGCATTTATGGAAAACAATAATGGTGAAGTAACAGATATCATACTCCTGGATGCATTAAAAGTTCACATCTTTAGTGGAGTTAAAGCTTGGTATTTTCAAACGAGAAAGGAATGGGACAAGGAACCTTCTGATTTACAAGTCAAAATAGTTAAGTTGAAACAAAATTTAAAATCAAATGATAAAGTAGTACTTACTGAAATTTCTAAGCTAAACCACAACTATTTAGAAATATTGAATCATAAGGTTGCTATAAGCTTAGAAAAGATTTAACTACAGTCCTATTTAGTAAACCCCAGACATTTACATAAACTAGCTATCAGATCCAAATAAATTAGTAAACAAAATCACATTAATGAAATTAAATACAAGAATATTAACAGTAAAAAGAACAACTGATTTAGGAGGTATATTAGAAGCCTTTAGAAATCATTATCGGTCAATCAATGACATGCAATCACCATTAGATTCAGACAATGTAATAGATAAATTGCTACAAGAAAATATCAATACTAAACTATAAAAACAACAAAATAGTACCTAAATAAACAAATAACTTTAGCAAAAGTGAAAGAACAAGTTAAAAATCTGAAGGATAATGAAGCCCCAGGGTTAGATGGGATAATCCCAGAAATATATAAAATTCTTCCAGAGCACACAATAAAGTTATTATTAAACACATTCTCCATGGTTAAATAAGACTTAATTTTCCCTCCCTCGTGGAAGTACTCAATAATTTCCCCCATTCTGAAACAAGGTAAGGACCCCCAACTATGTGCATCCTGTAGACCCATATCTTTGTTAAATATTGATTATAAAATGTTCATGTCTATCCTGGCCAAAAGACTAAAGAATATATTACCCAATCTAATACACTTTGATCAAACTGGCTTTATCTTACATAGAAAAGTGCACAACAATATTATTAAGCTACTACCTCTAATAGACATTGCAAACAAAACCAAGAAACAATTAACTATTATTAGTCTGGATATTGATAAGGCATTCAATTCCCTTAGTTGGTCATACTTACAAAAATATTTAAAAAATTTAATTTACTTCAGATTTCAATAAACTGATATTAAATATTTATAGTGATTCTAAAGCATTTGTTACGATTGGTTCGTGTCTATCATCCCCAGTAAAAATTCATAAGGGAACTAGACAAGGTTGCTCTCTATCCCCATTATTTTTCACTTTAAAAGTGGAACCTTTTGCTTCATTTATTAGTAATAACCCAAATATCAAAGGATTTCAAGTTAATGAGGGATACTGTCCAAAAGTTCAGCTTTTTGCTGGTGATATTCTACTAACATCCAGTGACATAGAAGGCTCTTTACAACATATCATGAATGCCATAACTCTATTTGGAAAAATCTCAGGGCTCAATTTTAATCAAAATAAAACCAAAACACTTTTAATCAATAAAATACAATACCATACATTCAACTGGAAAAATGATAAAATAGATTATCTAGGAATAAGTATTAAGAATAAGTGGAATGAGACTATTAAATTTAACTTCACTAAACTGGTAGTGAAGTCAGTGACTTGACTAAAAAGTGGTACAAAATGTTTTTCACCATGGAAGACAGCCTTACATTAATAAAAATTAGTATTTTACCCAAGATTTTATTTTACATACAATCATTGATTTTACCTCCTCCTAAGAAATTCTTTAAACAAATATATTCCCTATTGCTAACTTTTCTATGGTTCCCAAAGAAACCAAGAATAGCCTATAAATGACATGTTAGAGCCTGGGACAGTAATGGAATTGGCTTTTCCAACATAGAATTATATTCCAAATCTGTTATTATTAACATAATACTACACTGGATTTCATCCATATACACCTCTAGCTGGAAACAACTACGTGAAATACATATAACTTCTTCTGAGAACTCAGAAACCCAGTTTAAGGAAACCTTTGGAATTAACTAAATATTTTGGATAATCCGTGAATATTGCTTATATAATAAGAAATTTAGCCACTTCTCACATGGTACAAACCAAATATTTTATATTTTCAAAAATATAATCGACAACAATTATAGTTTAAAGAACATCTTTTTCATTACATTTCCCATAGCTTATACACCAGATTGCCTAGATACCTTCAATATCAGTAAGATGCGGAATCTTAAAAAGAATAATCTAAAGTTTTGGCACCAGTTTATAAACAATAAGAACATCCAACCAATGAACTTTCTCTTAGCCAGATATAATGTATGTCAAGATAATTGGCTCTGTATTCAATCTTTAAGACAGTTTGTTGAAAATAAAGTGAGAATGTCAATAAATCTGGAAACTGATATTATACCAAGATTGATACAACTATTCATATGGTGTAGTTCGATGAACATTGAACATAAATTAAGCATATCACCTGTAAATAAAATCCTACGAGAAGACTTGATTACTTTTGACCAAGCTTTTTTGGAATTACTCCATAAAAATTAATGGCGAACCTTTATCTAACGATAATAAGAAATAGTTATTAAATTCAATAAAAAACACTTCATCATCTTTATATTGGAGACTATATACCTGGAGATTTATTCATAGAAGCTTTTACACTCCACAGAGAATTGACCTTATAACCAAGAGTAATGAAAGCAAATGCTAGAGGTGTGGTGATATTCTTGAAATCAACTGGGTTCATATGTTCATCGAATGTAGAACAATTACCCAATGCTGGAGTGATTTTAGACATTTTGCAAAAGCCCTATGGTCTGATAATTGCCAAATTGCTAGCTCTTTGATATTATTCAATGTCCCTACCCCGAGTGTAATTCCTAGACACCAGTTACCTGTTCTTTGGTTAATTCTAGCTATTGCTCGAAAAATAATTACATTGAACTGGAAAAATAAGCAAGATCTTATGTTTACTGAGTTTATTTCAACAGCAAAATCTGTATGTAAAAAAGAAATGCAAACTATTTATTAGAGATCTTCAAATGTAACACACAAAAGACTAGCTTGCCAAAAATTGGAGAGATTGTTAGATAAATATTGATTACCTTTCTTGGATAAAACAAATGTTTGTCATGGATGTTTGTATATAGTGTAAATAGTTATTATGTTTTATATTGTTTAATTTTAATACTTTATGTCCATGTTTATCAATAAAATTTAATAAAAATGTTTTGGAAAAAAAAAGAAATGTACACACACACACACACACACACACACACACACACACACACACACACACACACACACACACACACACACACACACACACACACACACACACACAACAAAGAATGCTATAATGAAACACATGCTCAAACAAGAAATATCATACAGCTAGTGTTTGTGCTTCTGAAGTCACAGTTCCATTGCCTAGATACATCATGGGGAGCCCTGCAGTACAATCCCTGTACTTATGCTGAATTTTCCACCATCTGTGTTATCCTTCACAATATCATTCTGAGAAAACAGCTTCAGCAAATAGACCAAGAGAAAGGGACACCTATCCCACCACCACTGATATGGTCACCACAGCCTCATACAGGTGAGGAGTCAGGGCGGGAACCACCAGCTGCTGTGAGTGTAGGTAGATGGCATGCGCAATATGACCTTGCCCTGGCCAAGGGGGTAAACCTTCATGTTATGCACATATATACAGTAAAATGGATGCCATGCAATGCTCACAGCCTTTACTTACCCATATAATGGCTGTGTACTGCTAACAATACACAGAGTCAGACCTGAATTAAAACACTTGCAACTGCTGGACTAAGTGCTGAACCTGGAATAGGTAAATAAATGGCAAAGGACATAAATAAATGTCAGATCCTTGCATACTGCTACTTGCTAATGTAACTAAGTAGAATGTGGATGATTTTTTTACAGCAATGACATCAATATGTGACAGCACTGACTTATGTCAATAAATGTGCTCTCTATCAACTAACAGGCCTCGTGCATCAAAACTACACACATATTACACTCAGTCAGCTATGCACCATGAGCTGCAGACAAAAGAGTTATGTAACCCAGAAACCAAAAGATAGAAAATGAAGGATATGGCACAGTTATTTTGTTGTTTGGGTGAGGGGGCAGGAGGCCTATACTGACATAAAAGGTAGTAGGTGAGAATGAGTAAGAAAGACAAGCAGGCAGAAATTTTGCTAAAGTATCAAATGGCCACTGAGACAGAATGAGCTGTAAGCCTCACAAATGACCCATGTAACTGTTGTTTTTAATTTCTCCAAGTCTTTTGGGTTTCAAATACCATGACAGGAATGGACCCCATTCCTAAGTCAAAGTATGATTGAATTTCCTGAAATTAGTATTGTTTCACTCTTTGATGTCAGCCAAAGGTGCTCTTCGCAGCACCTGCAATGTGCCCAATAATGACTTCTTCTGCAATTCGTACGGTGTTACATGAATTGGCAACATATTTAAATACGATTGTAAATTCTTTTTTATAAGACCAGTTGCTCCTACTACTCTTAGAACTAACTGGGTATCTTTCTTCCACATGGCTCTCATTTCTGCCTGCAGATCAAGATATATTATGACTGTGTGTCTCTCTGTACGCAAAACACTGTAGTCACTAGGTATGGTGATTTCAATGATCAATGCTACTTTTGTCTTCTTTTCTTGGACCACTATATCCAGTTTTCTAGCATCTATCTTTTGAACTGTTGGTATTAGGTGATCTCCTGTGATATAAACTTCATCATTTTCTATGATTCTTTGTGGCTTATGTTTCCAGTGTTTTTCAGCCACTTCAATACCATAATGTTTGCACAATCTCCAGTGTAACAGTCTTGCCACATTACTATGCCTTTCAGTATACAGTCCCTCTGCCATTAGTGCGGCACAGCCAGCAACAAGGTGTATGACTGGTTCCGATTCAGTTTTACAAAACCTATATATGTCTGTTTCTTCCACATGTTGAATGGACTTTGGAAACCAGTATGTATGCAGCCCACTATCTTGGGCTGCCAATATTAACCTTTCATCTCTTGGTTTGAATTCGCCTCTCCTTAACCATTCCTGCATTCATTCTTGATCAAAATGAGGCTCTTCCGTACGTTTTCTATACTTGCAACTATATTTATGTTTTTTCCACATTTCTTGCCTTCTCATCTGGTCCTTCACCTTATATTCTTTCTTTCGTTTTTTAACACATTCAGTTCCTGCCTGTTTTTTATCTACTTCTGGTTTGATTTCCATTCCTGCTTGACGTCTATATGCTTCTGCTAAATTAAGCAGAGAAGTCATATTAGATTAATTCTCCTCATGTTTCAAAATTTTCACTACATTTGGATCTTGTGAGGTCAGCAGATATGTGTGTAGTCCCATTATTGCAGATCTATACATGTAATCAATTTCAAGGAGGCCCTTTTCTCCTTCAGAATGGGGAATATATAATCTTGGTATACACTGATTTTTATAAATCATTTGGTGAGCATGAAGCATCCTTCTTGTTTTAATATCCAATCTACCCAACACTTTTTGGGGCCAGTCAATCACTCCAAAACTCTACGTTAGGACAGGAAGAGCAAATTGATGTATGGTTTGGATCTTGTTCTTAGATGTCAATGCTGTTTTCAGGATTAATTTAAGTCTTCTAAAGTACTCCTTACTGAGCTTTATTCATGTTTCTTCATGTTTTGTTGATGATCCTTTATCACTTCCCAAGTATTTATACACTCCCTCTTGCTCAAGTTCTTTTATGACACATTCTTGTCCCAAACTGATGTTTTTCTGGTGCTGGAGTTTTCCTTTTTTAAAGGTTGCTTTTGCACATTTATCAAGACCAAATGACATTCAATATCATCTGAAAAAGTTTTGACAACCTGCAGCAGTGCTTTCAGTTCCTCATCTGATGAGCTATACAGTTTTAAATCATCGACAAAGAGAAGATGAGAAGTCATTAGACTTAATTGTTTTCTAGAAGCAAAATTGTAGCCATGGCCTAAGCTGTTAAGTAAACAGCTTAATGGATTAATGCCAAAGCAGAATAGCAACAGTGACAGTCACCCTGGAAAATCCCCCTTTGAATTTGTATCCCTGGGATAATAATAGGTCCTTTATCATGGCTTAATTGCAAAGTGGTCTGCCACTGTTTCATGGTTACTGTAATGTAGTCAATCAGTGTAGGATGTATTTTATACATTTTTAAGCAGTCTTCTATCCATGAATGTGGGATACTATCAAATGCTTTTTTGTAGTCAATCCATGCCATACTTAGATTCTATCCCTTCTTATAATTCTCCACTTTAACTTTGTTTAACAACAAATGGTCCTTTGTTCCATATGACTTTTTTTATTGCCCTTTTGTTCTACTGCCATAATTGAGTTTTCTTCTAAATGACTATAAACTCTGTCGGCGTGAATTCCCGTGTATAGTTTATACGTCGTTGGAAGACACGTTATTGGTCTATAAATTTTAGGGTAGCTTGCAGGTTCACTCCTAGGTAAGAGCATTGTTTTTCCTGTTGTTAAAAAGTGCGGTGTGTGTTTAGGGTGCACATATAAATAGTTCTTACTCATGGCTAATTCATCGTGCAAAGAAGTTAATACTTTAAACCAAAAGTTAGGTACTACATCTGGGCCTGGGGTTTTCCAGTTAGAGGCTTTTCTCAACTTTGTTTCAATCTCTCTGGCTGTTATTTCATCCCATCTCATATCCTGTACCTTTAAACTTCTAATTCTTTCTTTTACTTATTCTTTCCATCTAGCATCTCTGTTATGTTCCACAGTATCTTCATAGATACTTCTCTAAAATGTATCTACTTCCTCTTTTTTGGCGGTCTTTCAATTCCTTTTACCTTATTTCCCAATTCTGTATAAAGTTTTTTGAGTTATCAAGAAATTGCTTATTTTGTGCTTTTCCCTTATATTTAGCTTTGTATTTTCTAAGTCTTTCTGGATGTGCTGAAATTTTTAGTTTGTTATTTGATATAGTGTATGATAGATCCTGGTCTGTTCTAATACTGAACATTGCTTTTATCACATCTATCTTTCTTAGTATTTTGGTTGATCTATTCTCTCTTCTATTATCTTCTAACAATGATACTTCTTGTCTTAGCTGCTTTATAGTTTTCTCTATTCGATATTTCCATGATGGTATTTGCTTTCACCCCCCCCCTTTTCCCTCGCTACCCTGTGTTCCTGTGGTAGAACTTTATCAGTTATTAATTTAGCAGCACAGTAATATATTCTGTTTACTTCTGTTACATTGCATGTATCTCTATAGACAGTCCTAATTACTGTGTTCATTTGTTTTATCAAACTTCTGACTTTTTTGGGTTTCATTAACCTTCTGCAGTCTATTTCCCTCATTGATCTTGATATATCTGTCTTTATCTATTAAATCAAGCAACTCTTCTCTTAACTCATTTTCTTCCATACTGAGGGCACATCCCTTGTTTTCCATTTCCTGCGGGTATTTTATAGAAAGTTCTATAGCATCTTCCTGTGGCACATTCTCTTCAATTTCATCCCATGCCATCTGTTGTTCTGTCATATGAACTCACAGGCCTATCACTCCTCAACACTGACTGCATCAGAGTTTCCACAGTTTCCTGTTCCTTTCCTTGCTGTCTAGCTTCAAATGAACATTTATACTGGTTTCCTGTGGAAGGCTCCAAAATATCTTGATATGGCATCTGACCCACTGCTTCCTGTTCCACTGGTTTCCCCTTAATTTGGATATCCATTGCTCTATCCTGTTGTTGTGCTTTCTGCATTCTATTTACTACACTGAATCCTTCTCTTTGCAGCTGTTCCATAACCTCAATGTCTATTTGTTTGACATCCATTACTAATCTCTTTTTCTACTTTTCCTCTTAGTCTTCTTATTTTTGTATTGTAAAGTTTTTCATATCAGGATTCCTTTCCCTATATTTTTCTTCAAATATCTTTGGTAAGGCTCTTTTTCTATTAGTTAGTTTTGCTTTCTTCTTTGCATAAATATTACACCATTTTAAATCTCTTTTCCTTTCCCCTGTCCACATTTCTTCTTCACATGTCTCCTGATCTTATTGCTTTTCCTTATTCTGAGGACTCACTCCATCATGCTGTGATCTAATCTGTTTTAGATCTTCTACATTAAATCCTTCACTTTGCAGGCACTCCATAATTTCAACTTCTATTTCTTTAACTTCTGCTTTACTAATCCTATTTTCTACATTACATCTTTATGTTATTAATCTTTTTATTGTGAAATGTTCCATATCTGGATGCCTTTGCCTGTATTTCTTGTTGAATATCTTTGAGACTGCATTCTTTATATTAGTTAACTTGGCTTTCTCCTTTGCATAAATATTGCACCAAATCAAATCTCTCTTTCTTTCCCATGTCCATATTTCTTTTTTATATTTTTCAAATATCTCTAGGTTCTGTTGTTTATATGTTCTCACTTCCTCATGTGCTTCTTTTTCCAAAGTGATCAAAATTTCTTGATCTATAAACTGTATTTCAAAAATTAGTTGTATTAATGAATGCAAATTTTTATTTGAAACTTCTGACAGTTTTTCCTGCGGAAGTATTTTTCTTTCCTCTAATTTCTGTCTTAATCATTTTGTACATCTTGTGTCTGGAAATTCTGGGCTTTTTTACATAATAGTAACATTGCAACATTTCTTTCTAATCCTCAATAGTCCACTATATCATCTTTATGGCTCTCTTCTTTGCCCAATCAATTTTTGTCATTTTTGTGGACTGCTACTTCCTTCTACAACAGGGGGGGGGGCATCCTCCTGTTATGTGTATGTGGCTGTATGGCCAGTCCGGTTGAAATGTGTGTGAGTTTCTGCAAACACAGCCATGTTCTGTGCTAGCTCTACATCCTGGTATGTCTGACAGGTGTGAGCCATGCATGGTAAAAGTAACTGTTCATTGCTGTCACTGCTGACTGCAAGAACTGACTCTACCAGGAGTTGCACTGGCATGTCCTTGCCCTTGGTCAGACATACACTTGCTATCTGAACATGACTGATGTCTGCTGGTCGAGCTCTCCTGACAAGTATGCCCAGGACCACAACCCCATGGCCTACCACATCTGGGTGTGGACACTTCAATCACTGACAGAGCATTGGATGTGGTGCCACTATGGGAGCGTGATTGGGCATGGCCATGCTGGCTAATATCAGATAATGATGCTGACCTACATCCATATGGATGCTGCCCTCCTCCCAGCAGACGTCCATCACAGACACTGCCCATCCCATTGTGCCATTCACCTGATCCACTGAGTCAGTCACACAGCAGAGTCAGTCATGCACCTCAGCCTGTGCCACATCTAAAATCCTAGGAAAGTCCTCAGAGGCTCTTGTGGAACCTGCCTGCACCTCCATGATGGCCGTAAACATACATTGAATGACACGTAAAGACACACAAGGATCAGGTGGACAGCAGGCCTCATCCAAGCACCCCTAACAACCCTACTAAGTGGCACCTTGCCCACATTTTGGCTATGGACAAAGACAAGTGGCACTGTATCCACAATAACCACGCTACCTTGATCAAGTGTGTCACTCTTCACCTGTCAAAGATCTGAGGGCTCAGAGGAATAGGTATGCATAGGCCTACTGACTGTGTCTGAAGGAAATACAAGAGATGACTGAATGTCAACCTCAGTGTCAGGTTCAACCTCTGCGTCCTCCAACTGTACCTCTGTTTGGCCACCTTCATCATCAGAGTCTGCTGATACTCTAACATCAGGTGGTAAGAGTCCTACACTTCCACTGTCAGGATGACTTGTGATAATAAGCAACAAACATAGGAATGAAATTAATACCTACAATAAATATTTAAAACAATTTATATCACAACAAACTAACACTGGTCACACTATCACAGATGGCACAGCAATTAACAAACGTATTACACCCACCTCACACATACAGATAAATGGATATATCTAACAAATGGTTATCAATACTCAAATAACAATGTTTTACTTACATTGTACAGATGACTCCATACTTGATAGGGAGGATAGTCCTGGAAGAAATTAAGCAAGGTAAGGATGTAATCATCACAACTGCTATAACACAGGGGAGAGTGAACACACATTTTTTGCGTATATATCCACTAATAATAATTTTAACTGAAACCTGGCTGACACTTCCGGACAAAGCCCATGTGTACTGAACAAAAATGTGTTGTTGTCTATTAATTTATCAAGAAGTTCATTCATTTAAAAGAAAATATATACATGAAGTATTAGTTAAATTTTTCTGTATTTTACTATACAACCATTTCTTACAACATGACATAGGTAAGCTTACCTGGAAACTCCTCCTGGTGCATACTTGTCCTCCCAGAAACAACTGCACTGACATCAACCACATGTTGATGTGCAGTCTCCACTGAACCCTCTAGATACATGACAGTGGACAGGAACTCTTCATTTGGTATTACTGTTGTCTCTGTAGTAGTTCCCCCCTATAACCAGCTGTTCATGGGCAACTGTAGCTGCTCCCCTCTGGGATGATGAAGTCATATCAGTGACCCTATGATGCACCTGATCATAAGTCCTGCTGCACTACTTTATAGCATTGATGTTATTCACTATCTGGTTCCAAATATTCATTCTGTCAGCCATATCCAACGTCCTCTCTCAAGCAGAAAGACACAATGGTGCCTGAATGCCTGCACTGTGATGTCATTTTTGGAGTCACTGAAAGGGACTTTACATGGATTTATATGGTTGTGTGCCATGATCCTACGTGACATAAAATAGAGAAGTATATAGCACATAAAAAGTATATACTTCCTGCTCATATACACATACATAATTTAACATTAACAATTTAAAAGACAGAATATATAATCATATATACGATATCAGGAAAATGAACAACCAGAACGCGTTGGCCAGACATGTTAGTTTAAATGTAGGTCATACTTTTAGGTTCAGGGTGTTACAGCTGATATTGCAGAATAAACGAGGGGGCAGTAACCTGAATCACTTAGAATCAGTTGAGCTTGAATGGATCTTTAGAATGAGAGCACATGTAGAACCAGGGCTCAACCAGTCTATTAGCATTAAACCAATACTGGATGCACGCATTTAGATGTATTTTTGGATTCAACCACATGTATATATATATATATATATATATATATATATATATATATATATATATATATATATATATATATATATATATATATATATATATCTATATTGTATTTTTATACTACATACTATATATATTATTAATATTCCCTCCATTAATGTTTTAAGAGGTGATGAATTATAAGCACTGGACATGCTTAACGACCCAAATTTATACCCTGGGTGTAGATGTACGTTAGTACACGCATTTTAGTAAATAGTGTTTTGATATATTTTATATATTTTTACATCGGATAGTGTAATATGATGTTGCAAATTGTGTTTTGTTTAAATTATTAATTTTTAGTTAGTCAATTATTATTACTTTATACTACTTATCACATTGTATATTTTGTATTCAGGATACACATACACACATTTCATTATATATGATTCACTTTATATCTAGCTTTCAACCAGGAGCTGGTTGCCTTAAAATATTGCTTGCTCAATCAATCAATTATTGAATTCAATTATTGTATCCATTATTCAATTATTTGATTGTGCAGTTAGTACTTAAGAACTGTTTAAAAATGTGTTTGTGAAATCTGAAGAAGCATGCCTGTGTAGCATGTGAAAGCGCTTATTTTATCTCACTTTGTTTTACTTCGACATTAAATACTGGTTTTATAACATCGTGGTGGTTGTGTCCAGTTTTGGTTTTGATAATTTAACATTAACAACTGGAGACACTCATTTCAGTTAGTAAAATTGAAGGTTATGTAATTTTACCATGTTACACTCACACACAAACCAACATTTGGACCAAAGCAAGGATACCACTTTAGTAATGCATTTTTCCCACAGAAATAACAGGATGACTACACAATTTCAAGAGCAATCCTCTTGAAACACAACTTGTATTGTGGCAACACATAAATGTTACTTGGCACCCCACAGAAATAACAGGATGACTACACAATTTCAAGAACAAACCTCATGAAACACAGCTTGTGTTATGGCAACACACAAATGTTACTTGTTTCCCCACCCCCAAAAGAACAGGCAAATGAAAGGTTTGTACAAACCAAATAATAACACACACTTTAGTTGTTATATATGCTTTCAACAGATTTATCATAAAATGTGTACACATTTACTTCAGAAAAGTAAATTTTATATGATTGTCAGTCATCTCTCACTGTGCCCAGCACTCCCCTGGAGTTGTCTATGGTCCAACTTAGAAGCATAACACCCTTTGTCATTTTGACAATATAGTACATTATATTTTACTGAAATAACATGGAAGATTATAAGAAAACCAGTTTTAACAATAACACTTGTGATAAAAGTTAATAAGCTGCTGTGATGAAAGTTAATGAGCTGTCTATCTGATAAAGTAAATGCATATCAAAACTATCTATGCTGACAGTGAACTATAAGAAGTGTATACAGACAAAACTTCCATTTACTAATGTATATATATATATATATATATATATATATATATATATATGTGTGTGTGTGTGTGTGTGTGTGTGTGTGTGTGCACATTTTCTTTGCAACATGTTAACAAATATAGAATGTACTTGAAAAATGTAACCATAACCTACCAAGATCAGAATAATTCTCTGTAGATAAATCAAAAGGAATATCAGTCTTCTGTGTCCTCCAAATACACAAGTCTCCTCACCTTCAAGATCCCTTGGTACACTGTTACCTTTTTATAGTGTAGATTCAAGCCTCTGAGCATGGTGAATATGCAAATGAGCTGTGAACTCATTACAATAACTGAATCCCAAACGTTTGACTTTGTGCAGCAGGTGTAAACATAGTGTAGGTACTACCTCTATGTTAGCTGTTAATGGCTTGCAACTGTGAATGATTAGTTGGATGAAGAAGGAAGACACAACAACAATTCAGACAACCTTACCTGCATTTGGTGTCTCACTAAGGATGCACTTACAATGTGTAGAAGTAACTTTAGCAAGCTTTTAAATGGAAGGGAACAACATACATATCCCATTTTTGTTCACTAATAGCCTAAGTCCCCTGCCTTTGCTGAAATCTGTTTTTCACTGTCATATCATTTTATTATACATTTAAAGGACAATGATATAAAATCTGCTATAGACTGCACGTCTGAGAGTACAGCACAGAGAAGAGAAGAATGAGTACAATACAAAGAGAAAGCAAAGCTCCACTGGTGCAAAGAATACTATTATACCATGATCCCCCATTAATATTCTAAAACGTGCATGCTGATTGGCCAGCGTGCATCTTGTAAATCGACTTATACTAATGGAAAAAGGTCCGTCGCCGGACTTTTCCATTAGTATAAGTCTCTTTTAAAACACTGTCTCGCTATGTTAAAAGAGTTTAACATAGCGGCACAGGTTTAAAAAAAGCAACGGAGATCTCCGTTGCTTTTTTTAAAGCTGTCTCGCTATGTTAAACTCCTTTAACATAGCGACACAGTGTGTAAAAAGCAACGGAGATCTTGTTTTCTCCATTGCTTTTTTTTTAAACCTGTCTCGCTATGTTAAATGGGTTTAACATAGCAAGATAGCTTTAAAATAAGCAACGGCGATCTCTGTTGCTTATTTTAAAGCTGTCTCGCTATGTTAAACCCATTTAACATAGCGAGACAGGTTTAAACAATGGAAAGAAGATCTCCGTTGCTACTATTCGCTATGTTAAATGGGTTTAACATAGCGAGACAGCTTTAAAATAAGCAATGGATATCTCTGTTGCTTATTTTAAAGCTGTCTCGCTATGTTAAACCCATTTAACATAGCGAAACAGTAAAAAGCAACAGAGATCTTGCTTTCTCCGTTGCTTTTGGCCACAGCTCTGATGTACTGCGTAGGCATGCGCAGTACATGAGAACTGCCGCGGATACCAGACAGCTGCAGAAGGGCAGCAAAGAGGCATTATACAATGCCATTATTTAAGAAAAGTAATTATTTCTTTTCTTAAATAATGCCATAGTATAATAGCAATAACCCACTTCTGGGTGTGGGTAATGCGGGATTTACCCACGGTTGTCTTACCGTGGTAAATCCAGCATTACCCACACCCAGGCGTGGGTTATTGCTATAATAACTGGTTGTGTGATCACTCATTGCAAGAAATCCGTAAGCAACACATATACAAACAACTGAGTTAATGCTCTTAATGCTGTGAAGGAAATGAGACTTGTTTGTATGAACAATGATTTGCATCCATGCTACAAAGCTGTTTCTGTGGCAAAGAGAGACAAGACACCCCTAGTGTGTTTTGCAGGTTCATTAGTATGATAATTCAAATCCAGGGTGTGTTAAATGTAATTTGTAATGTTGTTTATGCTACTTTTTTAAAAAATATGTTAATATTTGGGCAGTGTGAGGCTTAGTGCAAATGCAGTGACACAGATAAATAAATTAAAATTATTGGATGTTGCTTCTATGATAAGGACAGCATAAATTGCAGTTGTAAGTCAAGTGTGTGCATAGCACACCTGGTACATATGATGGAGCACACAGGATATGTAGATTATAGTCCAAGTCCCACATTTATCTTTTGATGATGCAAAATAATATTTACTTTTTACTAGAATATAACATGTTGAGCTTTGTCTGTCTCACTTATGCGTTGCTCACCTCCACACAAACATGGCATAATGGCTCAGACAACAAACAGATATTGTCAGTTTCAGAAAAGATATATTGTTACATCTTCTGCCTTCCATCGCACAAACATGCCAAGCATCTTTGCATCATGGTCAGCATGTTTACATAACACCTGTAGTTCAACAACACCAGCAAAGAATAAGCAGACACTGTCAAATTCAGAAAGATACATTGTTACATCTTTTGCTTTCCATCATGTAAACACACACTAAGCAGCATGCGCAGTGGTCAGCACACAACACCTACAAACTTGTCAATTTCTAAAAAGATACATTGTAACCAGTGGTGTCTCATGGTACTGGACTGTAGGACTGCAGACCCTCCAGCTAAAAGTAAAGAAAAAGTAAAAAAATATATATATTTATTTAAAAAAAATACTGACTGGCTTCACTGGCTTGAACAGGCTACCTGTTGCATGCGAGTTTGACTGACTCGCTGAGTCCTGGAACTCGAACTGCGCATGCATGCTCATTGAGTTCCAGGTTTTAAAAAAAATAGTTTTCAAACTTTTCTCTCAATCCAGACTGCAGTTAAGCAAGTCCAGATTAATAAATGCACTTTTTGTATGCATATGCCCACAAGTCCATGTGTTTTCTAACTGCAGTGAATGGAAGGGGCTCAGAATGCCACATCTGCAGTTACATACGTGATGCAGACATGGCTAGATGGGTACCAATTGGTTCTCAGCTCTCACTCTCTTCCCGAGCTTTGCATGCTGGCAAAAAGAGAGCCAGCTGAGAAGCAGAAGCAGATCAGTATACATTTTTGTTTTTTGGAGGCCTGGAGGCTGGAGTTCCTGAGTTAGAGGAGTCTCGGTGGACAGTGGCAACAGAGCAGTGCACCTTGACCTGGCTGATGGTGTAGAAGAAAGAAGAAGCATTTTGAAGAAATGAAGGAGGAAAGGAAGTGAAATAGCAGGTTAGTGAATGGGGATGTAACATAACATGTAGCATAAGATTTTTTTTTTTTTTTGGTGAGCTTTATTAATTCTTAGTACTAGTTGTAGCTTTTTGGAAAGGGGGTATCCTGTTGATATGGTAAAGGAAATATTAGAGGAAGTACACAAGGGGTTGGGGATTAAATACAAGGCTTTGTTAGGGCAATCCTTATCTAAGACTATTGAAAAGAATTTGGAAGGAAAAAACTTCTATGGGGCTTGCGTTATGGAATACAATATGTTTTCTGAATTATTCACAAATATAGTTAGAGCCAATTGCAATACACTTAAAATGAACAAATATTTATATGATGTGGTAGGTTCTAAACCCCTGTTTACCTACAAAACAGGTAAAAATTTTAAAAGAACATTTGAACAGGCTGACAAAGCAACTACAATTTATAAAGCTACCACTTTGTATGACAATTGTAGTTTATGTCATCTTATTATCAAGGAAGAGTGGGTAAGATTAAATAATGGTTTGAACAGTGTAGTTAGAGTTCGCAAGGGCAATTGTAAAACTAGGATGTTAGTATATATGGCCATGTCTGGAGGATGCCATGCATTCTATATAGGAAAAACTGAAAAAGCGCTTAAAGATAGAATGTATGAGCATCAGTATGATATAAGAACTAGAAAAGAGACCAGTGCCTTGTTTAAACATTCTCTATTATGCCCTTCCTTTAATGGATTTAAATTTGGTATTATTGATATTATTGTAAAAAAATAATTTTAAAGGTGGGGATATTAAAAATTCTTTGTTGAACAGAGAATTAAAATGGCAGCTTAGGTTGAAATATTTTATTTCACCTGGCCTAAATGAATATGTAACAATCAAACCAGTTTTAATAGCTAAAGCAGAAAATGTTTGATTCACTGCAGTTCAACAGTGTTGATATATTCATTCACAATTTTTAAATACTTTTATAATCTACACACACCTTCATAATAGATATGTTGAATAAATTCTGGTTTTATGAGAATTGTAGTTAAAACATATTTTGTTATAATATATTTGGTTACTTAGCATGACTAACGTATTGTATATGCTTTGTTTTAAGTAATGAATATAGTGATGTGCAATATTTTTTAAATATATGTGGTCTCTTTAAATACTAATTAGTATGTATTTATACAAAGGTATATATATATATATATATATATATATATATATATATATATATATATATATATATATATATATATTGAGTAGCACTTGTGTATTTATCTGAAGAAGGCTTGCTAGTAGACGAAAGCGCTCATCTGTGGTTGTTATAAAAGAACATTTTGCCTTAAATGGTGGCCTGGATTCTTTTTCTACATATTTTATATTTTTGCATTACATTTTTGGTCCGATTCTCACAAAATTGTGGTTTTCTGGCAAATTAGTGGCAAATCATTAAAGACTGAAGTTAGAAAATAATGACAGACATTTGAGTTTCAGATTTCATACCCTTCAGAAAACTCATACTAATGCAAGACCTACTATTTTATTAACTTTCTATGTTTGTAAGAGCAGTATTTAAAAACTATCCTTATGTTTGAGCCTTTGTCCCACTTCTATGTATGGCTTTATCCAGATTTCTTGCTCTGAGGTTGAGAGGTATGACAAATGTGCCAGGGCCATCACCGTCAGCCAGAGACATTTCAAATTGTGACATACTTGTTGCACCCCACTCTCCCATGTAGTGACTCTGAATGTGTCCAAACAAGGCAAGGAGAAGTTATGCAGTGTGCAGAGTATCCCCGCATCCAAGGTAGGCACAAGTACTACACTGGCTTTTCATCTGTCCTTGATTTTGCAGAATGTTCTGGTTTTCTGTCATATTTTTATACTGTTGATTTATGCTTATTATTATTCAAAAAATGCATGTGCTGCACTGCCTGTTGCTCTCTGTTTAAGCAGCAATGCTTTAATGACCTTCAGGTAAGCTTGTCTTGAGATTGTAAGATGCAAGTGAGCTTTAATAAGTATACTGTTAAAGAATTGCCAACACTGAAATCCTTTTTGTTGTTGCCATGCAGAGAATATTTACATAACTAGATAATGTATAAGCCTTAGGTATTGAAATGCATATGACAGTATTTGTAATAAAGGACATGATTACAGTATTTTCAGAAGCTCATTACATTTGTTGGAGACTTGCAGTCATCTTTGCAGGTTTTACCCATAAACTAAACAGAATGTCAATCTATCATGTGTGGTCCATAACCTGTGCAGTAATCCTTTAAGAAATGTATTTTAAGCATGTTTCTTGTTTGCTGTTCATTTTTTTACTTTGATCATGTTTTCCCCATGAAACAAGTAGATAGTTGTTGTCAGGCAGCAGATCTTTTTTGGATAAGAAACATTTTTACAAGTGGGAGTATCACACAGATTGCTACTTTCAGCATGTTACTTTTATAAAGCTGAATATAAATTATAATTAGAACTGCAGTGCAAGGAGAAGTGGCTTGAGTTGAGTGCTGCTTGCTTTTTATACTTAATTTTGACTGGCATTCCAGTAATGTATTTAAAAAGTAATTTATTTTTTTCATGCCTCAGAACCTTTTTGTTTCCATCTAGATATTAAGTAAGCTGCCATGTAGCCAATGCATTGAAATATTTTTTTCTTCTATACTTGATTTTGTCTTGATTAGACTCTCATAATGACGGTTTGGCACCCAGGGCAGCATATTTAATTAAAGTTCCAGTTTTTGTGGTTTTGAGCATAGCTCTGCCACTTTCTAGTTGGCCACACCTCTTCCCATTTGCCCCATCCATTCCGCTGTCTCCTGCAGCCTCCCTTTGATTTGAAGTTACCAGCCACCACTGATTGTAACGTGTTGTCTTCCATTGCGCAAACATGCTAAGCAGGGTCAGGTGGTTGTCAGCACACATACACAATAATGATTGTGAAAAATGCAGCTGCTGTCTAGTTCTCCAAGTAGCAACAGATATAAGTTACTGGCCACAATACAGATAAGTCAGGGTTCTAATCCAACAAACTCCAAGTTTTATTAATGCTGTTCTACTGTAATTAATATAAAAAATAACAATATAAAATAATTATACATAAAAATAACTATGTATAGCAGGTGGCTTGGGCATACACATGATATCATAAATATTATACATCTAACTGTTTGTATCAGTACAATGATGGTTCTGCAATTAAACATTTATTTTCTGAACTTTCATGTCACACACATACATGGTTAATCACTCAACTCTTTAATGTATGTATATAACTAATGAGCATATCTGACAAACAAGTCCTCATTTGCAATGAGCACTCTGCACAATAATGACTGCAAAAAATACACCTTTTGCTGAACCTTCCCTGTGGCAACTGGTGTAAGTTCCTGGACCCAATACAGTCGAGCCAGGAATCTAATCTAGCAAAACCCAAATGTTATTAATGCTGTTCCACTTAATATTTAAAACTAAAAACAATATAAAGATAATTATACATAACAATAGCTATGTATAGCACTGGATATCATATGAATTATATGTGCAACTGTGGGTATACTGATAATTATGTTTTTTTGCTCAAAAGTGATTTTTCTGCCCAGGGATGGACTTCATACTTCACATAGATGGCGAACTACCCATTTTTTAATGTGTCTATATAGTTAATGAGCATGTCAGACAAACATTTCTTCTGTGGCAATGCGTACCTCTCAACTGTACAGATTTTCACAGACTGTCCAGATTTTTGCCTCATATTTTTGGTGTGTTCATCCTAAGATCTGTACTTTTCTGGCAAATAGCTGAGGATTGAAGTCATTAAATAATGGCAAACATTTGAGTTTAAGACTCCACATCCTTCAGAAACTTCATGCTAATGCAAAACCTATTATTCTATCAACTTTCTAAGTTTATAAGAGCAATATTTAAAATCTGTCCCTATTTGTTCCCCCCATCATTTTAGGCTTTGTCCAGATGTTTTGCTCTAAGCGGTTGAGAGGTATGGACTGGCAAGCAGGTTAAAACACTTAAGTGGAAGATTATGTATTGTCCATTTTGCATAGGTTGGAATATCACACAGTACAGATTGCTTTTTTTGTCAGTGTGTAAAGTCACACACAAAAAATGTGTTAGGTAATGACATGTATACACCCAAATATATGTCTGAAAGGTTAGGTAATCTAACATGTGCAGCAGCACTCAACCTATAAACTAAAAGCAACTGTCACATTACCCTTTCTGTTTCATAATCTGCCTTTCTCTCTGTTTGGCAATGTTGCCCTGCACACACCATTTCACAAATGCAGTTGGCATGGTCTTGACAAGGCTGTCTGTATGTCAACTGGCATACCACGTACTGGAGAGTAATGCAGAAACCACTACAATGACCTGAAAAGGCACAAGCAGGCACTATTCAACCTATGGCTGGATGAGTTTAAGACAACTGACATCCCACAGTTGTCTAAGTATACAGATAAAAATACTTTAAATTATAGTCAGCACTGAAGATGCGCAAGAGTGGTATCCATAATGCTTGTCTCTTTTTCTCTCCTCTTTAGTTTGCAGCTTACTATGAGATTGCAGCAAACAGAGAAGCCCATGCTGAACATTTAGAAAGACTAAGCAAAGCAAGGGGTATGTATGCAGCACAAAATAATGATTATTGCATTAAAAGTATTGCTGTTCTATACATTAGTAGGAAATTAAGTATGCACGCATTCAGACTGCTCTGTCAGAGATACTGGGTGACCAGATGGTTTAACTAAGGAAATCATTTTTGGACTATGATACAGAATTGGAGTTGCCTAGGCATATTAAAGCCTTGCTGAGTCGTAATTATGGTGGCTTCCAGAAAAGCAATTACTAAAAAATGGAAATAGAAGTCTAAACCAAATTTACTAGAGGTAGTGAATATAGTGACAGAGGTAAAACAACTGATAGTGGGATGTTTAGAAAAGGGTAGGAGCAAATTGCATAGGAAAAATGGGAAAATACATTGGAAAAATGGGAGATGCACATCTCAGCCATATGGAAAATATGCTTGTTGGAATGTTATAAAAATAAACACATCAAGTACTCCAACAGCAAGCTGAGGAAGGGGGCAGTGATAACAGTTCTGAGGGTGAAGACTACATTCTCACTGTCCCCATGCTTGATGAGTATGAGCCTCCAATATCCCCTCCCTATCCCCAATCATGGTGTCCACCAAACTTTTGTGCCCCTCACCTCTGTCTTGCTTGCCCTATTTGTCTGCAACCACTTCCTCACCTACCTGCCTTACCTGACCATGACATACCTACATCCCTTACCCAACATTCCTCTCTTACAGAACTAAAATAAAAAAAACTGGGCACCTGTCCCACAAAAAAAATATTGCCCCATATATAGCTGTCTACTTAACACGTCTTCTCAACACACTAGATTTGTTCTGTGACATCCCCAAACTGGGCCAGTAATCAAGAAGCCTGAATTGTCACCACTGACACTGGAGAGGTATGTTTATTTGGAGCAAAAACAGATACATCCAGTATTTCCAGATGCAGTCATGTCTGTATCAAGCACAATTTCCCTTAAGAGCACACAGGGAACACACTCAGCCCAGGGTTTGCATTTCTCTGTCTGTCTCTCCCCAGGTCTTCAGTAAGCCTCCCCACTGGCACAGCTGCAGAGTTAAGTCCTCAGCTGAATGTCCAAGCCATGTCCTCTGTGAGACTAGTGCTTTGTGTGACTGCTGCAAGTAGCTGACACACACACTCTTTGAGATTCAACTTTTCACACACATACCTTGGAAAGTTTGGCACAGATTACCTGCTCTACCAACTTTGCCCAGGCTATAAGGTAGATTCACTGTCACCAATCAATTGCTATAAGGCTCGTAAAAGGGTATCAAATTATACTGAGTGAACTTAATATTAATACAAATGGTAATGTTGACCAAACAGACAGTTATCACCAAATAAATATATGCAAATACTCTCAAAGCTTAAATATTTTCTAAAAGGACCAGCCACAATGAAATGTTTAAATATATTTTATAATAAATAATAAAATAACATGAACATACTAAATATCTATTTACACTAAACACCAGAGTTTCAACCACAGGAATTATTAAAATGACACAGATGAATAGATTCACACAGGTACAGAAAACAGTACTTAACTAATCTCACTATATTTCCTGACTAATCTAAAGAATTATTATTCCCTGGTCACTTGCTATTATTCCTTTTCCTTGAGCATCAGATGCCTCCTTAGCTACTTCCCTCAAGCCTTGTAATGTAGGGTCTGAGAGATGAACTTGTCTCAGCTCTACTTTTGTGACTCTTCCAAGCTCCCCTTCCACAGGAAGTCTGATATCTTCTGACAGCAGTGCCTCACTGTCAGCTTGGGTACTACCACTCATCTCTGCCCTTGCAGTCACTCTGTCATAGGGATCATCAGTGCCTACCAGCAGCTGTGGCTCACCTTCAGGCTTACTGCTACAAAGTAACTCCGTTCCTCAGGTGTGGTGTCTGTCTGTGTCTCCCTCAGGCTACAAGACCCACATGCCTGTCTGCAATCCTGACTGCATGTAACTGGATGCACACATGATACTGCATTATCAAAATCTGCAGGGATATCCTCAAACACACCTACTTGCTTTCTTCTTTTTCCACCCTCCTAGTCAAGGTGAACCCTGGTCAAAGGCATTTCAAATGGGATCCCTTCTAAAGCTCTGACTGAAGTGGACTGCCCAAGCAAGTACTGCTCCTTTTTAACCACTGCAGGCTTCACAATTGTTATGTCAGAGGCTGTATCTCTCTTAGCAGTGGCCTGTTTTCCACCCACTAAGATAGGATATACCCTCTTGTGATAGTTATGTACCACTGCTGTCTCCAGACAACTTACCACTGGCATACTGTTATTCCCGCTTAATGGTTCCTCCACCTTTTGTTCCTCACCTTGCCGCCATTGACATCTATATGAAGCATTTCCCACTGGTTACATTTAAAACATTTAACCCTTGATCCTGGCCATTTACCTGAACTAGCAGCTTCTTCTGTTACTGGTAGTCTCTGTTGGGGTGGTTTAGGCTTCCCACAATGGTTTCCATTATATCCAATTGCAGCATTGGGTATCCCCTTCCTGTGTAGTGATGCCCTGCTTGCTAAGTAGAGATCCTCTTTTTTTCCCTAGGTCATCTGCAGAGTAACATTCTCGGTCTGCCAACCAGTCTCATGTCCTCAGGCAAAGTGATAAGGGCTTGTTGCCTCACCAAATGGTCAGCCAGCCCTTCAAAACTGGTAACCTGACACCCATTCACCCACCTATGAAAATAGGTGCTTAACTCAACAATATAACCACACATACTTTCATCTGTCTTTCATTTATGCTCACAAAACTTTTTTTCTGTAAGCTTCAGGTGTTAACTTAAAGCTTTTAAGTAAACAACATTTGACTTTATCATAATTTAAAAAATCAATATCAGATTTTTAGAAACAGCAACTTTACCATGAAGTAAGGGAGTCAGGAACCATATCCAGAGCTCTTGGTCAATGTTATACTGTTTACATACCCTTTCAAATATTTGAATAAAACTGTTTACATACCCTTTCAAATATTTGAATAAAACTATCAAAATTATTGCCCTATTTAAATTGTGGAAGAAATTTACTGACCTTTATCGCATCTGGAGTTCTGTTATTCTCTTCTCTTTTACCTCCATGACCCTGGTGAAGAGTCAGCATCTTCCTCTCATGTTGATGCTGCTTCTCCTTTTCTTCAGCCACCAAACTCCACAGTCTCTCTGTTGTTTCTAATTCCAAATGTTTGGCCTCCAGTTCAAGTCTCTTTGGTTATCATTCTGGTTTCTGGTCTGAGCGAGAGCTAAGACTGAAATAATTTCCTCTTTAGTCAGGTTGGCATCCACCTGTACTTTGGCTTTGCCTTCTTTCCCTGACTAAACTAAACTAACAAAAAAATTAAATAGAAGTGTTGTGAAATTAAATTCTGAATTTTT
This sequence comes from Protopterus annectens, assembly GCF_019279795.1. Lineage (NCBI taxonomy): Eukaryota > Metazoa > Chordata > Ceratodontiformes > Protopteridae > Protopterus > Protopterus annectens. The sequence goes on from NC_056727.1 coordinate 195,029,540, forward strand.
ACTTTGTGGCTGCTTGAGAGTACACCCGCCTTTAGTGACAACTGCCTACAGGCTACAGAAGTCAATTAATATTCACACCACTGCTCACCAATATGTGACATCCCCACTGTGGGTTAGTAATCAAGGAGCCCAAATCCTCACCACTGACACTGGATTGGGTTGTTCACTTGGAACAAAAATGGATGCCGACTTCTCTGCATCAAGCACAATTTTCCTTAAGAGCACACAGGAAACACACTCAGGCTGAGGTCTGGGTTTTCTCTCTCTCTCTCTCTCTCTCTCTCTCTCTCTCCCAGGTACCCAGTAAGGCTCCCCACTGGCACACCTACAGAATTACATCCTCAGCCGAGTGTCCAAGCCAAGTCCTCCACAACTCTTTCTGTGAAACCAGTGCTTCGTGTCCCTTTTCCAACTAGTTGACACACATATTCTTTCAGTTTTAATTTTTCACACACATATACACACACACACACACACACACACACACACACACACACACACACACACACACACACACACACACACACACACACAAAGATCTGGGGAAGGCTGGCACAGATTACCTGCTCTACCAACTTTGCTCAGGCAATAAGGCAAATTCACTGCCATCAGTCAGTTACTATAAGGCTCTTAAATGTTATCCAGTTATACTGAGTGAGGTTAATATTAATACAAATGGCAATGTTGAACAAATATCTAGACTTTCAGGAGTGACCACAGTTATCACCAAATAAATATATTCAAATACTCTCAAAGCATAAATAGTTTCTAAAAGGATAAGCCACAATGAAAAGTTAAATATATTTAATAAATAATAGAAGAACATTAAAATAATAAATATCTACTTACAGTAAACATGAATGCTTCAACCGCAGAAAAATATTAAAATAGCACAGATGAATAGATTCATACAGGTACAGAAAACAGTACTTAACTAATCTCACTATATTTTCCTGACTGATCAAAATAATTATTATTCCCTGGTCACTTACTAGAGCAAAGCAAGATGAAGTAGGTGAGGGATCCTTCTATGTCAGGTTCCAAGAAATAGACTGCTCAGCTTGAATGAAAGGCTTCTCAATATAATATCTAAATATTATTTCTGCGATAACTTACAGAATTACATCATATCTGGTCATCTGACTCTGCTTCCCACACTATCACCAGCACTACAAGCTGCTATGATTTTAGCAGTTATGTGTTACCATACACACAGATAAAGCTCTGGTTAGATCTGCTGCAGTCATAAAACAATTTAAAACCTCTACAACTCCTACAGAGCTACTAAGCCAGGCTTCTCACAGACATTTTGTCTCTGCCTGCAATCTTTGTGGCCTAATTTAATTTCAACTATTTTACAAAGTTAGCTGGGACTGAGCTTAACCTCTTCTCTTCCAGTATCCTCTTTTGCAATATATTCATTGAAAGAGTTACAATAATGCATGTACATTTCTTTTCTTTCCAGCGGGGCACACTGTTGATACATTTTTTAACACAAGCGACTTTACAACTATTTTTTCACCACAAGCATCTGTACAAATCAGTTTGATATTCACATTTAACTCCATATAATTGTTTACTAAATTCCAGCTAGCTGTGCTGGCGTATGTTACACATCCACTGTCCTACCTCTCCTGGCATAGTTGGCAGTATCTCCTATCATCACATGGTCCAGTTGGCAATACAACATAATTATGTTGTTGTCACCCATCTTTGTTGAGGTGATACTCCAAGATCATCCAATATTCTATCCATGCTCATTTTACACTGTTGAAGAAGTGGATATCTGTGTTTCTTTCCTGATTCCCTCCTGCACATTCCTATATTGCTTCCCCTTTGTTCTTCCCCCTGTTTGCCTCCCATTTCACCACATTCCTATCTACCCCATTTTCCCACCTTTAATTTTGTCAAAAATTAAAATCACACACCACACATAAAAATAATCCATCCATAATAAAGGCCCTCACTTTTTTCTGTACATTTGCTCAGAGTTTGGCATCATCCACCAATACTGAGTGATGGTGAAAATCTCATACTGTCCTATGGCATTCTGTGGTTATTTTCACACAATGCATCTTAAACTCGCTGCACTAAAGAAACACAGTTAAAGCAGAGTACAGGCAATACTATTGAAAATTTACTCTAGCTTTCATTTAGATTGTTGAATGTATAAAAAGCAAATTCATGTGTACTGTTGACATAAATCAATTGACAAATGTCCATTTTTACACACTATTTCACAGCAGTCATTACTTCTCACATTTGCCAAGATTATTACATTTAATTACATAATGCCATCCTGAAAATGTGTAAAAAATAGATTGAGCTGGATTCAAACCCTGTCTCATTTGTGCTCAAAATATGAGCTATTTGCTGTTGCACCTGCTGCCACAGAGAAAGCTAGAAGGGGGTTTTATTATAATCAGTACTGTTTAAAGTGCTGACTGCTGTACTTATCCACTTAGTGCATTTGTGCAAAGGGAAGCAAACCAATGGAAGTATTACTATTTTCCCAATAAAGCAGAGATATGGGTTTGCTTGTCACCTAACTCCACTCAAATGGGGAAACAATAGCAACAGTCTTTAATCTTATGAAAGGTATGACACAACATTTCCAATATAGACTGCTTTCTGAACACCATACTGTCAGCTCCTTCTACAATAGCTTAAATTCATAAGTACTTCTCAAGTTCAAGTTGTAGGCACTAAATGTGAATGTTGCATGTTCACTTTGCCATTGACTGTGCAAACCAGTGACTCACTGGTGCTCTATCAAAAGAGCTTATTGGCATGCATTAGTATGTTTAATGTACAATTAGCTTTCATCCTATTTTAATCCATGTAAAAACACAACCAAAGGGAATGAACTTGTTGCTGACTGAAGACATATTTTTTTCAGATGCCTGTGTGCCCTGCACCCATTCACTTGAAAATAGATATGTTGGTCATAGTGCCCAAATGTCAACTACACTACAGAAATAAACTGCACAACTACATTGTTACACAATCTAGAGCTTTATACTAGCAATACACATTCAGATTGTCTTACACATGTATTAATGTGCACATCAATTCATCACAAAAATGAACACACGTACATACACAGATACATCCATACTGATCACAAGACATGTGTGTGTCTGTGTGTGACTGTAAGTGTGCAATGTACACAACATATTGAGAAACAGGTACATCTGTCTCACTTCTGCAACATGCATTCCTGACAGCTTTTTTGCATTTAGTTTGAAAAGCTGCCTTTTAAAGTATGCATTCACACTGGAAACATAACAGAAAATCAAATTCCACACTTTGCACATCACTATCCTAACAGGATGTGTTACCCACATCATATAATTTTGATGGCATCATCTATGAAGATCAGAATGACAAGGCAAAAGCATACTTCAGGGATGATGATTCTGTGGATGGAACAAAATACTTACATGTGGGCCAACTTGCCACAACAGCCAAATTATGTGTCTGTCTCTATATGTGTGTGTAAGTGTGTGTGTGTAGTCAAAAGGACATGAGTCTGTATGAGTCTGTACCCTACTGTCAGAAATCCAGGCCCATGCAGAACTATTTTCATAGTTGTATATACCTACACAAATGGCTTCCCAACATCCTCTCCTAAACATACAATGATGATGTCATCCACTAATTATCCAGCAGCAGTGTAAAAGTCAGAAATGTGCTGTGGTGCTTGCATTAGGTACTGAGTTCTCTAGCTTATGTAACTAGTTAGGTGGGGGTTTTAATCTCACTGCAGTCAACTAGTATGTGTGCAGTCACAAGAGCATGAGTCTATATCCTACTGTCAGTATTCCAGTCCAATGCAGGACAAATTTTTTGACAGTTGTACATGCCTTAACAGCCAGTTCATACAGGCCATCCAATATCTTCTCCCAAGCATACAATTATATCTTCTGCTCTAAAGTGTCCAGCAGGAGTGTAAAATTCAGATATGTGCTGTGGTGCTTACATTAAATACTGTATTCCTTAGCTTGTTTAACTAGTTAGGTATGGGTTCTACTCTCGCTCTAATCAGCTGGTGTGTGTGTGTGTGTGTGTGTGTGTGTGTGTGTGTGTGTGTGTGTGTGTGTGTGTGTGTGTGTGTGTGTGTGTGTGTGTGTGAGAGAGTGTTTGTGTGTGCAGTCAAAAGAACATGCGTCTGTATCCCACTGCCAGAAAGCAAATCCCATGAAGAACAAATTTTTTGACAGTCATACATGCGTACACAGCCAGTTCATACAAGCCTCCATCTATCTTCTCTCAAACATACAGGGATGATGCAATCCACTATAAATTCTCTAACAGCAGTGTAAATCTCAGACTTGTATTAGGCAGAGGTGTTAATCTCACTGCATTCAACTGGATGCATACTCAGAAAAATACGATGCGGTATCCTACTGTCAGCAATCAAGTCCCACAAAGAACACATTTTTTGACAGTCATATATGCCTACACAGGCATTTCATAAAGGCCTCCCAACATCTTCTCACAAATGGACACTACAGATGTCATCAGCTATAAAGTGTTGTCTGACACTACGAAAGCCCGACTTGTGCTGTGGAGCTTGCATGAAGTACTGTGTTGTGTAGATAAGTAGGGGTTCTAGTCTCACTGCAGTCAACTGGTGAGTTTGTTTGTGTTTGTGTATAGTTCATTTACATTCTAGAGAACATTTTGGAACAGCATGTGTGACACTCCTCCTGCCATCTTCCTCTCATCAGCCACTGCTGATGTCATCAGCTATAAAGCGTTGTCTGACATTTTGAAAACCAGACTTGTCCTGTGGCACTTACATTAAGTACTGAGTTCTGTAGATAGGTAAGAGTTCTAGTCTCACTGTGGTCAACTGGTGTGTGTGTGTGTTTATTCAACAGTCAATATGGTGACACTTTTAGAATGGCATGTGAGTCCACACCTGTGTCAGACACTCCTCCAAACATCTTTTTATAACATACACTGATGATATAATTCTGTGTAAAGTGCACTCTGAAGGTATTCAGGTCAAACTTGTGCTGTAGCAGTAATGTTACGCACTGTGTTCTAGAGCTTCTGTAATTAGGTATTTAGCGGTTCTAATCTGACAACAGGCAACTTGAGTGTGTATACATTCAAATAATAGTTCTGAGACAATTTTACACAGAAATGTGACTCCATATCCATATTAAACACTCCTCACAACATCATCTTCTCAGCAAACAATGATGCTATCACACTCTATAAAGAGCAACATGATGGTATTAAAGTCAGGCATGTGTGATGGTGCTAGTATGACATTGTAAGGAATTCAGCTTCTATAACTACACAGTTGAATGTTCAAATCAGACACAGTTTACTGGTGTGTGTGTGTGTGTGTGTGTGTGTGTGTGTGTGTGTGTGTGTGTGTGTGTGTGTGTGTGTGTGTGTGTGTGTGTGTGTCTGTGTGTGGTTGTTGGTACATTATAATCATTGTATGATCTTATGAATTGCATTTCATTTCCCTATCACTTAAGACAACCTGTAACGTAGCCCCATGGAGCCAACATTCCCTTTTTCCCAGTGGCCACATGACATTCTTCAGGTGAAGGATGTCCTCATCTCAAAGATGAATATACAAATCATGAAGCAGAGTCCTTCCATGAACCTCTGCAAACTATCTCCAGATTACTGGATGTGTGATTGATAACTCTGTCATTGGAAGGTGGATATATCACATATGTACAGAGGTAGTATGTAATGCAATCAAACACACACATATGCACATAGTCTTGCTATCGTCTTGCTATCAGATAGATATTATTTATTTATTTATTGGCAGTTGTTGACCAGGATAGTCCACTGGGCCAAGAAGAGCTCATTTTCAGTGGAGTCCGGGGATAAAAGCTCCACAAAAAAATAATTAGTATATACAAAGCATAGAGATAAGCTTATTACAAGGTAGAAAATGTAGAAAACCACAGTATAACCTATCACATAGTAGCTTCAAGAATAGTTGACATAGCAGTAAGGGTTACATAGATAAGTTTATTACAAGGTAGAACATTTAGCAAAAAGAACACCCAGTATAGTCTATTACATAGTAGCTTTAAGAATAGTTGACATAGCAGTGTGGATTACGTTATGTGAAGTACATAGCGAGAATAATATATCAGAGGTTCAGGTTGTAATTACATTAACAGATTCCTAGCAGCCAAATTAAGGGAGTAGAAGAGTAAGAAAAGAAAAACGAGTAGAGATTTTGGGAGCAGAAAGTGGGGAAATAGGTAGTGAATAGAGTAATGGTGGTAAGACGAGAGTAAAAAGAACCAGAGAAGCAAGTAGCTAAAAAAAAAGAGTAGAGAGAAAAGAAGGGAGGGTTTAAGGTAGGACGTGTAAGGAAAAGGGCAGGGTAGTGGGATGATGGATGAAGCTGAAAGTTACTGATGACATGAGAGTATTGAAGAGCTAGGTTATGGAAGATGATGGCTTAGTACAGTTACAGATCCAGCTGCAGTGAATATGGTTACAGAGAGCTGTTTTAAAGATATAGGGAGTTTGGTTTAAATGGTATAATAATGGATAGGATTTTATATGATGTTTGCTGTTAGCTTAGTAATTTCCTATGACCCTATGAAAATTTCACGTCAATGTTGCTGTCATCAATATGTGCTATGTTGAGGTGTGGATATATGGTACTCCTACAAGAGGGTATTGCAATCTGAGATGTGAGGTAATGTATGATGGCTACTGTTACCATTTTATTACATGTTCCTTCCATAACAGTTGTAGTAATGTGCCTCCTGAGATTTGTTGACATATGATGATAATTAGGTATATTGTTGGGATTAGTAAGGCATGTTTTTTGTAGTGGGGCAGATCAACATTCTATGCAGTTCTCATTCAACCATCACAGTGACACTTAAAGTATGGCACATGCGTATACCTACCATCATTAAATGCCGTGTGGCATACATCAATATAATCATACTGATTTCATGGGCGCATACATCTTGTTTCATCCACATCTTGTAATGCTGTGATATACACAAAAAAATCATGTGTTATATCAATTGCAACCTTGAGGAATTCACTGTATGTGCAATTGTGTTGCTGTTCCCAAGGATTACTGAGGTAGCGAACAGCACCATTGTGTGACTATCAGCATTTGTGTCAGTAACTTTTCTGCATGAGCCACAACCATCTCAATTATATGGTATCAGGCCGCTCAAATACAGCTTTCCAATGAAGAACATGTAGGCATACATTGTACGACTGATGTAATTACATGACATTGGTAGAGTTGCATGACTGTGTGAACAGTTCCACTGTGTAGCTTGTGATTTATAACCAAGGTTGCATTTGGAGGTTTTTGTCACAAATCTTTTAATTATTTATTTATTTTACATTTGTTTACAGGGATAGTCCGACTGGTTATATGTCCATTTTCAGTGGTGGCCTAGGGAGAAAAGCTCCACATATCAAAAAAGAGACAGTACATACATCACTGAGTGATAAACTCAGGCAGACATGTTTAGAAAAATATAGATAAAGAATACAGGCAGATATCAATATACACAATGTGCAGACTTACATCTGATTGGCAAAGACGTATCAGAAAATGTGAACATAGAATACAATCAGATCTCATAATTCACAATGCTTAGACATTCAAATGCTATGAGGCATAGATACTTGGCTAAACAGCAGGTTGGGTAGCAAGACATGTATTAGTGAAGGTGTTAGTCAGGTTTAGAACAAGAGCACAGCCAATGAGATGTGAGGTATTTTTTGAGTTCTCTTTTAAATCGGGGTAGTGAGGTTTCCTTGGTAATGGTAGTAGGGAGTAGATTCCAGATTTTACCGGTTGAGATGGCAAATATAGCATCACCTGCAGAGTTGTTGGATTTTTGGGTCAGTATTATTAGTTTATCAGCTGAGCGTAATGGCCTGGGGGCACTATGAGCGGTGAGAATATTTTTGAGGGCAGGGGTGTTATCAGGTTGATGGAGTATTTTATGTGCTACTATAAGCTGGTTGAACTGTAAAAGGGTAGTATACTCTAGCCATCCCAGTGCTTTGAGGTTCTGGCAATGGTGGGTCCTAAAAGCCATGCATGTAGCAAATCTGGCTATATGATTGTAACATCCTGTTAAATAATTGTGAAATGTTAAGGGGAATACACAACTAAGGGCAGAGCTCTTCATGGATGCCACCAGACATACTCACCCAGATAAAAAGACAATATGCTAGCTCATAGTTTGTTTCACACTTCACACCTCCCTTCCCCACTGACCATCTGCCAAAGTAAACAGGCAAGCATTATTCAGTTTATTTTCTCATGAGATCAGCTCATCTGTGTACTCTCTAAGGCTAAAAATACAGAATCAATGGGCCATGCCAATATCCCATGTTGCCTATTCCATGACTTAAAATCTAACCAGACACAGTTGGATCCCTACTTAAACACAGCCTCCAGACAGCCTAAGTTCTGGCAGAAGGGTGTACAGCCACAGTCAGCTGTCTGAACAAGAGGGAGAACATCACCTGATGTAAGGACTTATAGACCCATAATCCAAACACTCCTCATCTGAGAAGCAAACCAATGACTCATCATGGACCTTGTGAAAAATGACCCTGGTAATCCCCTCTCTGTGTATCAAACCCACTTTAGATTTGTTAAGGCTACATCATGTTTGTTAAATCTGGTTGGTGTCTTCAAAAAGGTCACCAGGGGCATGTATGAGGAAAAGACTGTCATCCTGCATAACTTGACCTGGCCAAGGCATCTGACACAAATCCACACTCAGGTGCTACAAAGTAACTGTCTCAAGTGGGCATAAACACCTACATTACCAAGGTGGTAGACAAATGGATCACAGACAGGACACATAATGTCAAAGTATGTTAAGTCACCTCTAGCTAGAGTGCAGTGACTGGCCCAGGTCTCAGGGTTCTGTATTGGCCTAGTTCCTGTTCAGTATTTTAGTGTCATAACTCAAGACAAACATACACATCCTTTGCCTAACCATATTTGTGGATGACTGTAAATTGAGGAGAATCATTAAATCCAATCATGCATGGTACCATGCAGAAGGTATTAATACACACAAATAATTGTTGCCACAGCCATGGAGACACAATAGATGAAGAAAAAGCATAATAATTTCCTTTTTGAAAGCAAATGCACAAGCTAATTACAATATAGACAGCATACTCTTATAATTAGACCAAGCAGTATGTGACCTGGGTAGTCAAGTAGATAGTAAGAGGAACTTCAAACAGCATTTGACCATGGTGGTGGCAAATCCCTTGTATGTAGCACAACTCCTGAGTAGGGGCTGGCCATCCACATCAAAGGACATTGTAGTCTCATTACTGTCAGCCCTTATTACACCAATAATTGCGTACGATGCACCCTTTTGCATGTACCTCAACACACAACTTCTAGGAATGATTTACTCAAGTGTATTACTTTGCCACACTGATCTTCAACACATTTTTTGTTCAAACATAAATATTCTTTGTGATACATAATCATTAGGACTTGACAATGCAGACTTCCCTTCAAGCTGTTATACAAGATGCATATGTGATATGTTTTCCTATGATGCACCATGTAAACACACAGCTCATTGACAACACTGATGGCATGGGCTACATTCATGCAAGTGTGGATTGTGGCATATAAGTGTCATGCAAAGCTCTAAACTAGCCAGGATTGTCCCTAATTTAAAATACAGGTGTAACCCTCCTGAAATTGGTCATTTTTAAGGAAGGCATGCTTGATTTCCTTTATAGATTACTTACAAATCATTACAGTAGCACAAGTGTGTTCATGAAGAAAATGTTAACAACTTACAATCACATATTGTATGTCAATGACGCACATTATAGGTTCATAGGTTCATAGGTGTGTACAAGGCTAATGGCCCTGGAGCCTTTACAAGCCTAGTCCGTAGGATTACTCTGACATTGACTCTGAGGTTGGAGGGAGGCTTAATGGCTAAGGTGGTTGCCTTACAAACACAAGGTGTAGGGTTTGAGTCTCACAAGGGATAATTAGCTAGGCTTAAAATAGCTTGCAAGGGCAGTTAGCTTAGTACTAAACTATGAACCTATGAACATCGTGCCATCGAACATTAGTTCCCAGTGCCTCTGTCAAGTAGAGCCACTAAAGTGATCCCTGCGGTAAATTTTCTATTTTCCATCCACTCACCAAGATTTTTCTTGAAGAGGGCCAGTGAGGTGCTCTGCTTGACATATATGGGCAGTCTGTTCCATAGCATGGGCAGTCTCTGGGTTATGAACCTGTCCCTGCAGCATGTTTTGTTGATTGTGGGAATGAGGTTGAGGTCTCTGGAGCGTGTGGTGTGGAGGGATTGGGAATTCTTTAACTGTAGCATTTTTAACAGAGCTGGGTTAGACATGGCTTTGTAAATTGAGTAGAGATTGTCTCTAAGTAGGCGATATGAGACAGAGAATAGTTGGAGTTTTATGAGTCTGTCCATATAGGAAAACTGTTTAAGACCTAGGATCATCTTTGTGAGGTATTTTTGCAGCCTCTCCCGTTGTTGCAGGTGTCTGGTGAGGCACATGCTAAATGGGGCATTGTACTCGATGATTGGCCTAATGAGGGAAGAGTAGAGGGAGACAATGACCTCTTTCTTCCTGGATGCAAAACCCATAGTAAGGAGATGTTCCGCATAGAAGGACTTTCCAACCACAGTGGCAATGTGGTGGTCAAAAAAGAAGTTGCTGTCAACCTGTGTTCCCAGATCTCTTATAATGCCTTCTGTGTTCAGTGGACTACCGTCGATGTGGTAGTTCATGGGAACTGGGTTTTTCCTAAAGGGGATGACAACACAATTTTTGGCATTGAACTTAAGGCCATGGTTATGACACCAGTCGTTGGTCTCAGTGAGGTCTTTCTGCAGGATGTCAACATCACTTGGGGAGTTAATAATAGCTCCCAAATTGCAATTGTCTGCAAACTTTATTTGCCAGAGTCCCTTCATTTTGGCCTAAACTTCAGAGAAGTAGATACCAAACAGGAGATGACCCAAGACCAAACCCTGTGGGACTCCACTCATGACTGGTCAGCAGTCTGACTTGGAGTCAGCTACTTTTATACTGTGGGTTCTATCTGTGAGCCAGTTTTCAAACCACCTAGTGATATAGGGGTTGATGCCTAACTTAGTGAGTTTTTCTATGATTCCTGACTGGGGAATGTTATCAAAGGCCTTGGCCAGATCAAAGTATGCTATATGAACCACCTTGCCCTCATCCATAGCTCTGGTGACTGACTCAAAGAAGTCAACCAGGTTGAGCAGGCATGATCTACCCTTCACAAAACCAAACTGTGTGGGATCCAGAGTTTGGAGATTTCCTATATCCTTGTTTATTAGGTCCATGATGATGCATTCCATAGCTTTGCATATCAGACACATCAGACTAATAGAGTAATAGTTCCCAGGGTCTGTAGTCACTCCTCTTTTGTGGAGAGGGATGTCTGTAGCAGTACACCATTTGGTAAGGAGAAAGCCTAAGGTGAGGCAGTGATTGAACAGGGCACACAGGTGTTGTGCCAGTTCACTCTGTAGTTCATGTAGAACACAGCCAGGGAAATTGTCAGGTCCCACAGAAGCTGTATTCTTGGCCTTAGACAGTGGTGTTTTAATCTGTGCAGGAGTAATACTGGGTGCCTGGCAATCTACTGGTATTGTGATTGGTCCTTTGGGGGAAGGGGTAAAGTTGGCACTGAAACTGTCAGCCAGTATATTGGCAATATCTGTTGGTTTGGTATAGGAGGTACCATTGAGCAGTAGCTCAGAGCAAATCTGGGTATTGCCATGGAAATTCTTTACATAACTATAGAAGGCCTTGTGGTTGTCTTTACTATCTGCTGCAATTCTGTTTTCATATCTTGCTTTAGAGGATTTGATGAGGGATCTCAACATTTTTTTGAGGCTGATAAGGGAGTTTTTCCAGTCTTGGGACTTCAACTTTTTCAACATCAGTTTCTTTCTTCTGTTGTAGAGTTTGTTTGTGGCAAGGGACCACCAGATTGGCTTCCTTTTTTTGGAGGATAGCTTCTTGGTTCTATTGGGTATGGTGAGATCCATGCATTTGTGTATGTGTTCGTATAGTGCATTGGTGTATGATCCGGCAGTCATTCAACTATTCTCCATTTGCATGGGTGCCATGAAGTTAGCCACCGCTGTTTTTAGGAGCCCAAAGTTAGCTTTGGAGAAGTTTTTCATGGTGGTTACCTTTGCGGGGGGGTGATGGGAGGGATGAGGATTTCCAAATTTCCAAGGTGATTAGTCTGTGGTCGGATCTATCCAGGGAGTAGTTGACTATTGGTGTAGAGCAATGGTCCCCCATGTTAGTAATGACAAGGTCAAGGATGTTGCTCCCTCTAGTGGTGGTAAGAATGAGCTGGTTCAGGGCATTGGAATTAATGAATTCCAGGAAACATTGGGCAAGTGTACTGGTACATGAGTAGTGTACCCAGTTAATGGAAGGGTAGTTGAAGTTGCCCAGTATGAGAGTTTTAGGCTGGACCCTAATATCCTCGAGGGTGCTTAGGAAAGTGGAGTGTGAGTCTTGGGACATGGTTGGGGACCTATAGCAGGCTACAACCTGAATCACTGTCTTAACCAATGTTAGCTGAACCTGAAGTATCTCTGATGCATTATGTTGGGCAACCAGTCTGGAGGTGTGCACATCCTTTATGAATATGGAAACACCACTGCCTTTGAAGCTTCGGTCCAGGTTCAGGGGCCGAAAGGTGTGGAAAGAGTTATAGCCTGGTAGTGCAGGGGTGCTTTCTGCTGCTTTGAACCAGGTCTCTCCTACAGCACAAATGTCAATGTTCTCCATTTTAAGGAGTGCTCCAAGTGAGTGCATTTTGAGATTTAGACTTCTAGCATTGAGCAGCATGACTCTCAGATTGCACTTGTTTGTAGCTGTTATGGTGGTAATTTGGTCTTTGGAACACAGCCTAAAAAGGCACTATAGGGGTGGCAAGAGCCTTTGCCACTATTCAAAAGCCCAGGAGTGGGAGATGCAGGCCATCTGTAGCAAAGCATTGAGGTGTGTCAATCATATCATCCCAGGCAAACCGATACTGGATCCCCTTGGAATGACACCAGAAACTTAGCCAATTGTTGAAGTCAATCATCTTCTGCTTGTACTGTGGTATCATTCTGGGTGATGGTAGGATGCTGCTCAGCGCTAGGGTCATACCCCCTGGGCTACATAATCCGAGGGCTCCTCTGTGTCTCTTTTCATGTAGTCCAGGAAGGTACATCTCAGGTCATTCGCACCCACATGTTCTATGACAATGTCATATTTGTACCTGTTGTTGAGGGACCTGAGTGCGTGCTTTATGTGGTGGATCCTGGCACCTGACAGGCAGCTGACTGTTACTTTCTCTTTATTCAACCTAGTAAGTGGGACATCAGTGTTCTTCACTATCGAGTCACCTATGACCAGTGTGTTGGGCATGCTGTTTTGCCTTAGGGGCTTTGGTTGAGTGGCACACTGTTTAGGAGAGTTATGTGTCTCATGATTAGTGTTGTGTTGTGGTGGTTAAGTGTGTTTCTGCCTTGGAGGTCTCTGCTGTTTGAGTAGATTTTTATTGAGAGGCTCCTCGAAGGTGGGTGAGTGGTTTGTGTTTTGATGCGAAGGCTGTGCTGGTGTGTGTTCTGGAGAGCTATGTGTTCCATGTGGTGTGGTGTAAGTGTTGACCTTCTCCTCTTAACCAGCTACTCTGGTCTTGGCTGGAGAGTGCGTGGCTTCCAGTTTGGATATGCAAGTGCATCTCTCGCAAGTCTGAGTGTTGGGAGATAACAGGAGAGAGTTGTCAGTGTCCATGAGGCAGTTG